>NW_010523987.1:58770-73781 GCF_000687285.1 Phaethon lepturus
GCATTGGCTCTGTCGGACACGGGGGAAGCTTCTAGCAGCTTCTCACAGAAGCCACCCCTGCAGCCCCTCAGTACTAAAACCTTGCCACACAAACCCAATACACTGTCCTAGCCGTGCCCCAGACGACTGCTCCCTTGGGGATCCTTTATCTCCTTTCCTCCACTAAACATCCCCTCCTCCTTTGCTGTTGTCTTTCCCAGAGGTGGCCATCCCCTCTCCTCCATATTACCCTGTCTTGGACCACTGCCTTTTTGCCTGCACCCTGGCCAGCTCTTAGCTCTGCTGGTGCTGTGAGAAGCCCGTGGCAACTGGCATAGCCCGACCCAGCTGACTGTGCTGGGACATCGCACCAGTTACCAGCCTGAGCCTTGCTCCGTCTCATCCGTGTATGAAAAGCGACAAGGGTTGGGAGCTGGGAGCTCACAACACCCGGAGAGCAGCTTCTTGGAGGGCAGGCAAGAGGGCAGAGCTGACTCTGGTCCCGGTGCCTGTGAGGCCTCCCTGCTGCCACGCAGCAGCTGGCCTGTATGCCGTTTTCCTGCAGAGGGAACCGCTCCTGGGAGACCTCACTTGGCCCTGCTTCCGTCCTGATGTACACCAAGTTGAAAGCAGTAATCGTGGGCAGGTGAAAATGAGACTCGGATGCTTTAAAGTGAGGGCTGGGCAGCTTACACAGAACCAAAGTGAAACTGTATTAGCCTCCAGTTTCTTCTGGCCATCCTGTGTGCTGAGCTGGGTATCCACGTTTTGTAACTATAACTCACTGGTTTCACCAAGTACGTGTAAACTGTGTTGTGTCAGCAGGTGCTAACAGTGTTACAAGGTTACCTACAATTTTGGACAAACTCTAGAGAAGCAAAGGTACTTACTGCCTTTGTAGGATTTCAATAAGTAGAACGTTTAGGACATTACTTTGCACCTCAGTAGCAGTTTGCAGTCTGAACCAGGTACTCACCTGCTTATACATGAGAAATAATCTCTCACTTTGACTCCAGGAAATATCCCTGTGTTAATACCTTTTTAATGGATGTATCCTGCTCATTTTTTGGTCATTTTGTTTTGTTTTGTGGTTGTTTTTTTTTTTTTTTAACAAAAAGGGCTGGTGAGAAGAAACACAGACTGACTTTCACCTAATTGACTTCCAAATATCTTCCTGCAGACCAATGTATATTTCATTAGATGAAGTACATAAGAGGTTGTATCCCTTCTTGGTTTGTGAGCAAAAGTTTTATGAGAAATATGAACTGTATAATGTAGCCAATCCATCCTTCAGAGATAAGTATTAGTAACCTTAGCCAAAATCAAAATTCTCCTGGGCTGCTATCCAGTGATTATTTAAGATAATTTTCCAGAGGTCCCAGAACACTACAACATGGGTAAATTGGCCTTCAGACCAAGTGCTACGCTAGAATGTGTAATTTATTAAAAAAGGATCATTAATCTCAATTTTGACCTGAATTAATACAGTCCAAGGATGACAACATACTTTGGCTTGAGATCTGTGTACAGCTACAGGGAAGAAGAGAGGGACCTAAAAAGACCTGATGAAACTTTAGTGTTCCTGTATGCAATAATTTGTCTAATAGATGATGTCACTTCTCCCTAACCCTCTAAGTTATTTAGACCAGTATGGTTACAGCAACACACTTGCTATTTCCAGCTCTACATAGATTTTAAGGGAAGTCACCCCACTCCTGAGGGCTGGGTTAAGACCCTGTATACAGGTTCAGGCTGAGACCATCTCTGTCTGCTGGACAGTGGCTGTGTGGGGCTGCTCATGCACCTCCTTCATGCAGCAAGCAGAGTACGTGTCACTGGTTTTGGGTAGGCCTGTGAGGAGGGCCACATTTGGGATGGACAGATCCATGATGTGGATCACGGTTGCAGTGTTGACTTTGGGTCGTTGAGGGGGGATTTAATTTTCTAACCTCCAGTTCCAAGGGGACTTTGTGCAGACAAGGCAAAGCTCTGACTCACCTCAGTAGCATTCCTGGTGTCAGTCCTTTTGTCTCACCCAATGTACAATTTTGTCCCGGGATACTTTCATCCAGAGTGCACAGCTGGAGCTGGAGCCCCAGGCATCCCCTCTGCAAATGGACCCTGAAATTGCTGGGCCACAGGGTGAGCCTTTGACGTGCTCTCACCTTCCAGCGCCAGAGACCTCATGTTTCTGTAACTTAGACAAAAATGAAGGATGCCATCTTCCTCCCCTGCTTACTTCCAGCTTTGTGCCTAAGGCACTGTCTTGGAAAGAGAGGAATACAGGAATCTGCACTGTTTCAGGGTGGTACCATGCTTCCCAGGGAAGGGAGAATTTACTCCCGTCCTTTATGGAAATGGCAAGGACTCTGCCCTCCAGCCTCTTCTAAAAGACTGAGGCAGTTGTCAGCCCCTGCCCCAAAGGGATCCCTTTGTGCGGGTGCCTGGTGGGGATCCTGGCTTCATGTAGGTGCCTGTGTCTGAAAGAGGATACTCCCTCCCCTTTGGAGTTTCCTACTAGGTGATTTTGTACCCTGCCCCCAAGTATGTGGACTACTGTGAATCCTGTTTGAGGCACTGCATTCTAGCTGTCCCTGGGCAGGGTTTTTAGGTGCCAAAATCCTTTTCATGGGTTTGGCCCACGGTGACTGTCCAGAGTCTTACATGATGCACTCAAGGAGATGCACTGGTCCCAACATGCCGCCACTGCTCTAACTCCTGGACTGCAGGCTTCCTCTTCTCATCCACTGTGTCCTGTACTTGGCTGTTCTGCTTGGGCTTTCTATCACCACAGGTCCTCCACATCTCCCAGAAAGCCTAGAAGACTGCAGCTACTCCTAGTGAACAAGACAACAGGGACTGCTTTCAAAGTCTGTTGGTGCTGTGCTGGAGCTGATGTTGCAGAGCAGGTCACCCTCATGCAGATATCTCGGAAATCCCAGGGCATCCCAAATGGTGCTCGGCAGCCAGGTTTGTTGAGCTGCTTTCTGCAACTGGTGTCCACAACCTACTGCTGAATCTTAGCTGTAAAACTAGATGAGATAAACCTCACCCAGACCAAGGGCCACATGACAGCTCTTCCATTTGCTATGCGTAGCACCACCCTTATCGCCTCATACCTTTACAGTTCACATATTTTTAGTTAATTTGCCCTCAATGCTGAATATGATTTTAATTTATTTTCCTCATGCTTGGTTTTCAAACAGGAAAATGAAAAGGAAAACCTGTGAAGAAGAGTGAGAGACACTCCTGAATTTCAGTCCTACCTGTAATATTTTTTTCTCTTGTAGCATTGAGTAGGTCATTTAACCTCTATATATGTCAGAGATTGGTGGCAGCATCTGTAAAATGGTGATGACAATTCTCCCAAGGGTTTTCTCAGGAAAAAAGTGATTAAAGAAAGCTTGTAAGAGTACTTCAAAATGTAAAGCGGGATCTTATAGGTAAATTGCATTTAATGGTGACAGTAATTGCACAAAACTTTGAGTGCAATGAGACAATGCAGAGTACAGGCAGATAGGATTAACTGGCAGAATGAGGCAAAGGTGAACTTATGGCTTCTGCATGGATTCATTGTAAACACCAGAGAGGACTGAGTTGCTTTGACTTATGAGGGCTCTGTGAGTACCTGGATTTGCTCAGTTCAAAATCTCCCACCACAGCCAGATGGTCCAAACCTAATGAACTGAAAATACACCATTCTCCCAGCTTCTGATCTCTCTTGCATAGAGGACATGGACCTGTCATACCATCTGTTCTGAATACATTTTAAAAAATCCTGCTGGATCTTCAGAACACTGCCTCTTGACAGACTTCCACATTGCATTGTATCTGCTTTCTCATTGCACCCTACTTTACAGAATATGTTTCAGTTTTGTCATATCTTTATATGTAACGAATTTTATCCATTTGTAGCAAGATCCCTGAGAAGATAATTTAATTGTTGGACAATATATGTCTATATATTTAGAAGAGATCTACTATGTCCATCTACTATGAAAACCTTTCTTGTAACTGTAAAAGAATAACAAGATTTAAATGTCATCGTAGATGTTGAAAAGAGCTTGCATAAGATCCTGTCCGTAGTACTTCTGGTTGCATCTTTAGAATCAGCTACTTGGAGGCAATACTCAGGTACTCATTTTTGTCTCTTCTGAATGTTGAGCACATTTGTTCATTTATATTTAATTACAAATCTCCTTTAGCATTCTTGAAAAAGATAAAGCTCAGAGAAAATAGTAAGTCTCAAATATAGTACAAAGTTTTAAGAAATGAGTAATTTTTCCATGTTGCCAAGTAACATGTTAGTCATTAAAGCCATTATTTCTCATGCTGTCTCTGGGGAGTTAGTATTGTCATTTGTATTATTTATCCAGATCACCATATTCATAGAATATGTGGAAGTACCGCTTTCTACAGGTAATGATTCCTTTTTGGAAGAATAAAAGCAAAGGTATCAAAGCAGGGCTCGACTAGATGTAGTTTGTCCAATTCAGTAACACCGCCTGTCAAAATCACAGCTGATTCCTGAAACACCTTGAAGTTTGTTCTAGAAAGCTTACCTTTCTGCTGCAGCTATTTCTTCTTCAGAAACTTTGCCTACCAGTTTTCTCCTTATACCCCCAAATGTCTGCTCAGATTTGCCTTGGCAGTCCTTGCTGTTGGCTCTGCCCCCGCAAGCAGTTACCACCTCCATCTTAAACTCCAAGTAAAGGAAAAAAAAGGGGAGTGGGGAGGGAAGGGAGTTGTGGGTTTTGTAGTGTTCCTCCAAGTATCCTGAACTCTTCTTCCTCCCATGATATGGTGATTTGGCACTTAGAGAGCTGCTCCCACCTGTAAAGCATGAGCTTGCACAGAAAATGGAAGAGAGAATGTTACAATGGCAAGAACTATGAAGGTGGGGAGAGCAGAAAAATATGGGCATAACCTTAAGTGTAACTGGTGACCAGAAAAGCATACTCTTTGCTATCTTGCAGACACTTTAGTTTTGCTACATTTTTCTTCTCTTCATTAAAATAAAAAATTAAATCAACCCATCAACATCTGGTGTGTTGCACACAGCGTCTAGTGTCTGTATACAATCAAGTGGCCTTCATCTGACAGAAATAAAGAAATTTACAGTAAAGCTGTTCACATTCAAACTACTTGTCTAGGCTTCCTTTATAGGCAGGTTATGATTATAATTTTAGGATGTGATTCATCTAATTTTAAAATAAATGTCTGTCGTTGATCATATGAATTGTGTCCTAAAAGTACCTGTTTCCCTTTGGTGTGTGTAAAAGGAGCTGTGGAGAATAGTTCAGGCACAGACATCTCTGCGTTGCAGACTTCAGAGAGTTTGGTTCCTACCAACACAGCTTTTGAAGGGATAAACTCAAACTGCCTTCTTAATCAAACCCAAACCCAGGCTGAGCGACCTATCTACCAGATGCTTCAGATGGTTTTGGTATTATTTTATACTTCCAGACCTAAGCAGTTTTGTACTATCATTGTTGTACTGTTAATAATTGTTGTTATCAACCAGATACTTACACAAGAGGCAGCTCCGTTTCAATACTGTGTAAAGTGACCTCTCTTAATTAGTTTCTCTATTATGTTGCAAAATAGTCATTAGATACATACAAGATATTGTTGTTTCATTACCATTTTTTTCTCATCATTTTCAGTTTTTCCACATGCTTCCTCATTTTGGTATTTGTCCTAGTCACTTCTGAGCAGCTATTTTCAGTGCAGCTTCCAGCCTTGATTATCCCTGCCTATTACCATTCAGAATGGGTTAACTAGGGTATATCTCCCTGATATTAGATGCTGATTTAATCAGAATTGTATTCTATCCCACTGTGTTTCATGGTGGCACAATAGATGGTCAGGGCAGATGTGTTCCTTCTCAGCGGAGTGGCCAGATCCATTTCTGCGCTTCTGCTTTTCTTTGGTGTCTGCTCATTAAGTATTTTAGCCCCTTTCTCTTAGAGGGCTTTTTTCATCCTTTGCTCTTTTTCATGGCGGAATACCAAGTATCCCGTGATAACATGGGAGCAATCAGATCTCGTCTGAGCCTGACAGTACATACACATGACGTACCAACCATGTAGAGGGAAATTTAAAAGGTTTGTTTAAGATATTCTTTCACTTGTTTTCTGGTGATTTCTCAGTGCTTAACTTAAACAATGCTTCATTTCATCCTATTATTTTACATTACCAATTGATTATGTTCATTTAATACGCTCAAGAACACTGATAGAGATTAGGGTTTACCTTTGCTAGCTCCTGACAGGGACACGGCAAGAGTAAGTCCCCCTTTCTGAAAGCTTCCTGCTTTTGTCCTCCAGCTGTGGATGAAATTTCAGTGAGAGCTTTTGCTTTCTGCACTGGGTGGTGTTACCCATGGCTGCGGCCATCAGTGCCTGTGTGGTGGGAGGTGGGTGGTGCCCACTTGGCAGACTGGCTCCAGTTCATCCCTTCCAGCTTGGGGTGCCCAACTGGAAGATGTCTCCTTCCCTCTACTGAGGCATCCTGTGCTGACCGTGCTCCCAGCCTGAGCACCTCCATGAAGTGCCCATACTGGAGGGGGTGGTGAATTGGGACCGATGCCTCCAGGTAGAAAGTTTGAAGCCGCTGTGTCCTCTTGGTGAAATATCCACTTGTGGTGGGTTGAGCCTTGGCTAGATGCTAAGTGCCCACCAAAGATGCTCTATCACTCCCCTTCTCAACTGGACAGGGAAGAGAAAGTGTTGTTTCTATGACATATTCTCACTTCTCTCTCTGGCTGCAATTGCTGCATGCCCTTTTTTTCCCCCTTAAGTACGTTATCACAGAGGCGCTACCACCCTCACTGATTGGCTTGGCCTGGGCCAGTGGTGGGTCCATCTTGGAGGCAGCTGGCATTAGGTCTATCTGACATAGCGGAAGCTTTGAGCCAACCCTGCAGCCCCCCCTGCTACCGAAACCTTGCCATGCAAACCTTTTTTTCCCCCTTAAGTACGTTATCACAGAGGCGCTACCACCCTCACTGATTGGCTTGGCCTGGGCCAGTGGTGGGTCCATCTTGGAGGCAGCTGGCATTAGGTCTATCTGACATAGCGGAAGCTTTGAGCCAACCCTGCAGCCCCCCCTGCTACCGAAACCTTGCCATGCAAACCCAATACAGCAGTTGTACAACAGCCATTCTTATTTCCATGCATTGGCTGAATCCAAGCACCCCAGCTCACCCCAAGGGTCCAATATCCTGCCTGGCAGGTCAGGATTACGAATGTTTTCACTGCCTACTATCCTCAACCCCTGCTTTCTTCCTGACCCTGTCCTTGTCCCTACTCATTCTCTGGGCATCTGGGGGCTCCTTTTCTCTTTGGTTGACTTTGCTATTACTGTCGTCTTTGTTATTTAGGTAACACTACTGATGACCACAAAGATTGGTGGTAAATGGGGTGTGACAGATAATAGCTCTATACCTTGAAGGCCTTAAGGTGTAAAGGTAATGCATCTAAACCGAAGCAAATAAACAGAGGAGAAAACAACAAGATCAATCACAGACTAGGGAGGAGTGCATTGCAGTCAATACGCTTTTTGGAATATGGGCCTTTGAAAGACTTTGCTGAGGCAGAAAGAAACTTGAACGTTAAGTAAAGCGTATTTCAGACACTTGGGGGAGATTTCTCTTCCTTTTCTTTATTCCTTCTTTCGCAGCTGTATTAGCAGAATGTAGGTAGTCAAGGATAGAGAGCTCGTTGTTGGAGCAGATGATGATGTGAATCCTTCTGGAGAAGTCTACTCCACAGGGGCAGGCTGGTCCAAGGAGAGCCCAATCTCCTGTGTGCAGAAGCATCACTCTATTACCAGATTGCTTCTAGGCCTAGGTGAGGTTTAAGCATCCCAACCATGTGTCACTGGTAGAGAAATACATCTGTTCATTCACCATTAGCAGATTAATAATTACTAATCAGAGCTTGTCAACAAATGTAAATGTAACAGCTTTCTGTCAGCAAATGCTATTTGAAAAAAATGAAAAGAATTCATGGTCACGTACTATGGCTGTGTCAAAATATTTGTGGAAAATTATCAAAATATTTGTTTCATAAAAGGTTGTAACATTTCAGTTTGACTTTATTATCCCACTCATTTGTTTCAGAGTGAGACAGCTGAAACAAAATATGTAAGAACAGTCAAAGTGAAGTACTTTTTTGTTTTTCTCTTGTGATGTAGGATGAAACCAAATGCCAGTGCCTTGAAGTTCTCTCCGGGATAAGAAATCTGAATTTCACCAGCTTGAATTATAATACTGTCATGTTTTAACCCCAGCCACCAATGAAGCACCACACAGCTGCTTGCTTACCTCCCCCTGCTGGGATGGGTGAAGGAATTGGAAGAGTAAAAGTGAGAAAACTCGTGGGTTGAGATAGAGACAGTTTAATAGGTAAAGCAAAAGCCGCACACACAAACAAAACAATGAATTAATTCACCACTTCCCATGCGCAGGCAGGTGTTCAGCCATCTCCAGGAAAGCGGAGCTCCATCATGTGTAACGGTTACTTGGGAAGACAAATGTCATCACTCCAAATATTCCCCCTTCCTTCTTCTTCCCCTAGCTTTATATGCTGCGCATGACGTCATATGGTATGGAATATCCCTTTGGTCGGTTGAGGTCAGCTGTCCTAGCTGTGTTCCCTCCCAGCTTCTTGTGCACCCCCAGCCTACTCGCTGGTGGGGTGGCACAAGAAGCAGGAAAGGCCTTGCCTCTGTGTAAACACTGCTCAACAGTAAGGAAAAAATCTCTATATTATCAACCCTGTTTTCAGCTTGCATCCAAATCATAGTCTCATGCTAGCTTCTGTGAAGAAAAATAACTCTATCCCAGCCAAAATGAGCACAAATACTAATATCCCTTCCTACATAAGCAGCTCGGCTTCCTCATCTCTGCTGGAAAGCAAATGAGAGCCAGGCTTCCTAACATTGGACCTGTATATAGAGAAGAGAGAGGGGCCATTTCTAAGTAGGTGCCGTATACTGTCTCTCCTGCTCCAGGCTACAATTGATTAGCCCAATATTGTGATTAAAACTCACCTTGCCTGCATGTTTAAATACAGCTCCACTCTAGGAATAGCAGGAAGAAAGCTGCCTTTGTTCAGGATATGTTTTCCCCTGCCAAATATATAAACTATCCAAACAAAATGTAGCAATTTGTCTTCCATTTAATGATGAATAGTTGCTCTGATATTCGTTCAGTTTTCCAGAACTATCTTAATTAAACTGCTATAATTGATGTTTTCATACCAAACATGGTGATTTTATTATTCAAAAGACACAGAGTTGGCACACAATCTGAGGCTTCTGAAGTGAGGGTGTATTATGGAAATGAAAACTTATCTCATCATTTCTGGAGATACATAAAAAGAATTAATTGTGTTTAATAAGGAATTAACTCCATCTGAAAATACTGCTGTTTGCATTTCAGTTTAAATTTTCTAGCCAGTGACTGTCAAACAACAGAGAAGCTTGTTACTGTGGTTCATATACTATCATGATTTTTTTTCTACTGAAGACAAAGTAAAGACATGAAACGAAGTCCATTGCATTGACAGGAAAATTCCTGTTTCTTTTTTAGTTTTTTGAGGGCTGTCTGGATCAAGCCTTGCATGTCAAGGCAGGAGTGATGGTAAAGAAAACATCTTAATTTCTGCATCACTTAATAGAGGGCATCAATCTCTAGGAACAATAATAGCCTAAAAGCCACCTGAGCCTGCCCATGTCAGACTCTTCTTCTCCCTGCCCAACAGTCCTGCCTGGTGCCTGGATCCAGGAAAACATTCTAGCACAAGTCTGGTTTAAACCATAACCCTTTGAAATGGGTTTTCTCATGTGTTTGCCATTTAACACATCTTGCTATTAGAGCCCTTGTTTCTCGCCCAGCCATTATGAAGATCCCATGTTCCTCTGTGACAGAGGCTGAGCTAATGATATCATTGCCATGGTGAATAGCACTTGGGCATGTGTCATCTTGCAGAGTAAAAGGGGCCTAATTCAGCTGCTGGTGCTCACTCCCGTCTACCTCATCTTAGCTCTTTGCATCCCCATAGAGGCTGTACTCTCATAAACCACAGCTCTATGTAGATACACCTGTCTGCACGGTGTACCACAGCTCTACATCAGCCCCAGCACAAGGGACAGTGTCGCCCTTGAGGATGACCCAAATGCTGTGGTGGGGCTCCTACCCTCACAGTCAGAGCTGACCAAATGCATTTTATTGGTATGTGCTTTGAAGACTGATTGTGTCAAAGACTGCATAAGAAAAATGCTTCTTATTTAAACTCCTTCAGAATTGCCATTACCATCAGAAGTAGGGCCTCTACATTACAAACATGCATTTACTTTTGATCCCTAAGTACCTAAATTGTTAACCTGTAGCCACGTCTGGGTGAGTTTGGAGCCCAAAGCTAAACCATGAACCCAGAGCTGTGCCTGAGCATGGCTCGGACTCCGCAGTGCCCGGGAGCACAGCGCGGAAGCGCAGGAGGGCAGTCACTGGCCAGCACTGATGCAGAGATCGTTAGTCCTGCTGGATCCAGGCTGGTGCCATGCAAAGCCATCCAGATGCCTCTGCTCTCCTCTGCCCCAAAGGCCAGTAGCCCGGGCTGCTCAGGCCCAGAGTGATGACAGCATGGCCTCCTGCCCCCAGCAGCTGTGGCAGGGGCCCCTGTTTTTCCTGTCATTTCTCTGCAAATGGGTTTTCATCAGGCTAACTCTGAACAGTTGATATTGATTATACTTCTTTACAGTCTAGCAGAGCTGAGCTCTTCCCATACAAATCTCAGAGCTGGACTAAGGCTTCTGTACTTCAATAGCTTGTGTATTGCTCTGGCAGAGCATCTCTTCATGCCTGTCTGCCTGCCTGCTACCAAACCAAGGGGAAATGTTTCAGTAAGTTTGCATGCACAAGCCACCCCCCCCACCACCACCTTCATAACACCCAACAGCTGGATCACAGGACAAAAATCTGAACAGATCCTTTTCTTTTATGACTCCATACACATTCAGCTAAGGGACAGGATATTTATCTTCAGATATATAAGGATAAATGGATGGATAAGTCTTACTCCTTTCCATAGAAAATGTGGTCCCTTTTGCTTTCACAGCTTCCACTGTCATAAGAGAGTGGTTGGGTACCTCAGCATCTGGGGTTGACCGGGCCTTTCAATAGCTGTGGACATAACCAGGCTGCATCTTGCTCCCGTCTCCCTCTTACTAGACAGACATTTGCTAAAGCAATTTATTCATGGACTTTGGACCACATTCTTAAGGAGTTGTCTAAATTTATTTCAGTTTATTTCAGTTCCATTTTCTAATCATATAGTTAATGATCTCAGTAGTTTAGTGCACAGGGAACCATGCAAGTCTGTAGCCCTCATTCAAAGAATTTCTCTCAATAACTATAAAGTGGTTTTCTCACAAATCAGAGCAAAACACAGATGGCTCTGCTGCCTAAGAGGCCACAGAGAAAATGAAAACTAACTGAGAACAGTTTTGAATTGGCATGGGGGGAAGGAAAAGGGGATGTCCTCTGATCCTGAACCTTCAAGGCTGATAGGAGAGTCAAGTTTGGAGAAGAGAGGAAGTGGTGACAAAATCAGGCAGAAATCTTAGCTGGGTAGTCTAAATCCACTGCTGACTGTGGACACTTCAGAACCATAGCCAACCTGCAGTTAGCTATTAGGTACCAAATGATCATGCAAAGATGCACTTCTCCACTGCTGGAAGGCTGGGAACTGGGTCGGTTTTGGTCCTCAGGTCTTAATCTAAGGACAGTCACTCTTAGCTTCCACTTTGCCTTGTCTCTGGTTCAGTGCTCTCAAAATGTCTCCAAGATAAGTTCTAACAAGGCTGTGGACTGATTACACACAGGTTCTTCTCTAGTATAATTTCTGATTTCTTCCATACAACGGATAAATCAAATGTTTTTGGATGCTTAAAGACACTATCTTATTTTATGTAAAGAATCTTAGGATGAAAAATCAAATTGAGGAGAACGAAAAAAATTGTGCATTTGGAACACTTCCAGATGGAGTGCAAGATGTGTATCACAGTATGTCCCTTAACTACCTGCCTGGGACCTGCCTGGAGTGCACACCAGCTTCCCTGCAACCTGCATGCCTCAATTTTTTCTTGGAGAAACCAGTACATGCAGCAGGGTCCAGTATGTGTCCCAAGTTTAGATCAATATGAAGGCAGGATGTTAAGAGAAAACAAAGACAGCATAGGATGGTGGGTGGGAGGCTTCCCCTGAGCATCCGGTCCCTAGCCCAACTCACGTAACCTTGTGTTTACCAGAAGTTGACAAGAGTTTCCAAGGACAAGCATCAGCATCCCCTGGCCCAAGGGCAACAGCCCAAAGAGCTTGCGTTCTTTGTGCTCCCAGTTTGTGGGTTTGGGTGTCTAATTAAATGAATAGCTGAGAGACAAAAGCAGTTTCCTAAGTTGTCTCTCAGCAGTGATCCCATCCTATTTGAATATAGGAGAACCTGGGGAGCTTGTGGCATTGAGCTCTGAGCACAAGACCCCCAGGTTTTACACCACAGAATTGGGAGTGTGTGTCAAGAGTTTTACAGTTTGACAAAGGAAGAAGCTAAAGGCTAAGCCCAGGGCCTATCCCTCCTTCAATATGCAAAAGTTATCTTGGTGAATGCACCGGATCACATTATCTCACCACATGTGCTTCTGGGACCTTTGCAAATGAAGTTGTGGTGTTGTGTTGGTGTGAGATGCTACCCACATATTGATAAGCCATTTGCGAAAAATAATATTTCAATGTGGATGGCCTAAAATCTGTTTAACACTATCCAAGAGAGCTGGATGGCTTGTGCTGATGCAATAAGATGTCTTTGGCACTGCTTTCTCCTTGGGAAAGCAATGTATGGTGGTGCCTTTCTGAGTGTAGCAGCAAATATCCTTACCCTATGGTAGGTGTTGCCTGTGTAGACCACAGAGTTGGCAGTGTTTTTTTGCAGATAGTGAATCAAAGCCTTTGGGCACTACTCTTGGGAAACAACTGTTATATAACTGTTTTGCCAGCACTACTCCATTTTCCAAGTTCCTCCCGTCAAACTACCTCACAGGCCTCTTCTTTATGCAGTCTGCTCACTTTGTCCTCATCAGCTGGACATCTGTCTTGTCTTGTGCTTCCCTTGGGGTCACAGCTTCCAGCAGCACTCCTGTTTTGCTTGCAATCTTCCCAAGTCCCAACTTCAGCATCTGGATGTCTTGTTTCAGAGCTGCCTTTTTGCCAGCATGGTAGGTGGTGATTTGCAAATCTATCACCTTTCAAGTCTTTGCTGCCCATGTCCAAATTTCGCACTTCTGCACATCCATCAAAATCAGCAGACCTAAGTCATCCAGCTTGAAGATCATAGGCAAATTGACGTAAATAATCAGCGATTTCTGTCTCACCCAAAGATAGCTGTGATGATGTGTGTGCCTATAATGTACAGATATTATTTACTGGTATGTTGATATTGATGTACCTGCAAAAGCTTTTCTAATGCCACCCATCTTTATCATCTTGGAAATATCATTCTCCATGTTTCTGTCCTTAAGGTGAACAGGGGAACTTTTTTTTTGGCAGAACCTAAAACAGCTTCTCCATGAAAAAAATCAAGCATTATCTATCTATCTATCTATCTATCTATCTATCTATCTATCTATCTATCTATCTATCTATCTATCTATCTATCTATCTATCTATCTATCTATCTATCTATCTATCTATCTATCTATCTATCTATCTATCTATCTATCTATCTATCTACCTACCTACCTACCTACCTACCTACCTACCTACCTATATATCTATCCATCCATCCATCCATCCATCCATCCATCCATCCATCCATCCATCCATCTATCTCACACTATATATATATATATATATATTTACAAGAAAATCTGTTGTCACTATTTTTCCTTTTCCTGGGGTGTGGTCTATGTTTAATGTGTGGTTTGATGGTATAAGAAGAACAACTATCAGTGTATCTGCTCTGAGAGAAAACTGAAGAAATCTGCAGAGACTTTTGTTGCCCTTTGCATGGCCATGTATATGAAGCTGCAAAAGCTTTCTCTTTATTTTTAAAGTGCTCTTTGAGCATAAAGGGTTTCCCCAGAGAAACTGTGAAGAGGAGTTTGAAGATCTCTGTCTATCCCACATGGTCACAGATTGGGGTGCAGCTCCCTTCTGACTGTCTCTGGGAAGTGATGATGTGCTCCCTTTTGCCCAAGGCCCATGAAGAGCTGCAACATCTTGCTGGAATGAGGGGTTGTGTCTGTTCCTTGGGTCGTCTCTGCTTAGGGATTCTGCCTTTTCTAAAGGTAGCATCCTTTGCATGTCATTGCTTTGGGCTTGCTCCCTGCTTTCTTGGTAGCCCTTTGGGGTGTTTGATTACCCTGCAGCCAGAGCAGAACCGCGCATGGGTGTGGAAAATGATGTACAGCCCCTCTCTGCTGAAGAACAGGCACACAAGCAGTCCTTGTGTCTGCAGAGAGGCAAAATACTCTTCCTTCTTCTCCTAAGGGACAGCATGGTCTGGATTTTTTCCTAGGCCAAGGAAGCTTTGCGATAACCCTGCTTGGTCTGCTGTTAAATGCCCGTCAGCATTACTACAGCCTGGAAAGGTGGGTAGGCCTAATTGCCCTATTTCACCTATGTGTGAATATTGAAGTTAAAAGATTTGCTCCAAGTTCATAGACGGAACCAGAGCAGGAAAACAGCTGTAGTGTATATATGCCACACCCCAAGAAAGTTTTGAGTGCGCACGTACAGCTACAGTACAGCACGGTGTTGCTCCTGTCCTAAAAACCAGATAACCGTATTACCTCAGCGCTGCTCTATTAATCTAATCCCTGACACACAGCAGAGCTAACCAGTCTGGATTTGGTGCCTCACACTGTCCCAAAGGCAGGTCTAGCTAATGGGTGTCCCTCCTTGCGGTCCCCTGCGTGGTACAGAGGTACTCCAGCAGCACTTCCCACCACCACCCGCCTTGTTCCTGCTG
>NW_010523987.1:73812-92929 GCF_000687285.1 Phaethon lepturus
TACACCTTGAAAATGCATTTATGAGACTAACTGCCTTGCCAGGGTTAACGGGTCAGTGAGTGCCCTCATCTAAGCATTCTCAATCTACCATTATATTTCTTAATAGAGTCTCTCTCTGCTGAGACAACCAGAGAAATACGAAGCTCCCTGTAACCTCTTTAATCAAGTTCTGGTGCAGTATCAGTAATGTCCAGCAGATCCCTATGAAGCTTTTAATTTTCCTTGCCCTTTTCATCTGCTTTCTGGGTATGGACTTGAGGGAAGGATTTCTCATCTCTCCACAGAGTTAGGCTGGAATTAGACTGTCAATGACAGGCTGGTGTGTGCTCTGGCAATGTAATTTAGCAGGTCTTCAGTCTATAATGAAGGTTTAGGTCCCTTCTGGCATTTTCCTTTGTTTGGCTGAGAGCTTCGCCTCCTTTCTTTATTGCATGATTTTCATATAATTGTTCCAACTTACACATAATTACATTAGATCTGCTATTTAAATGGCGTATAGTGCTCTTCTTTATTCAAAAGCCTGCTGCCGTTATCAGACTGAAAGAACATGGAAATGTGAGACACTTTCACAGCAATAGTAGACTTCCAATCTAAGTTACCCTTTTATACTCTGTAACCTGAAGCACCAAGGGCACAATCATGTACCACTCACAGCTCTGAAATCCTGCTGCAGTGAGGCAAGGCTTAGCAAGGGAGAATAAACACTTGACCTCTCTTTTCTTAGCTCTTATTATTCATATTCAGGTAATCACTATCTTCAAGCTGAAGATATGAGTGTCAGTGTAGTAACTTTTCTCAAAGTAATGACTTTCAGGCTTGAAGGATGTTTCCTTCTCTTTTGAAAGCACTTCATCTCACAAATGGGTTTGGATTGTGCGCTCTCATGGATCTTTATGGCACAAAGATGATGCTTTTAAGCCAAGAACAATGCTTATCTTCTCTTGAACTTGCAGGCACTCCAGACTGTTCTGTTGCTCCAGTATTATTTTAAACATCACACTATTAATTCGCAGAAATAGTTTTTCCCCTGAGCTGAAGTTATTGCTCGGTTTCTGTTAATAATTTAATTTTTCTATCTCCTCCTATTTTTTAAAAAGGTATTATGAATTATGCGGTTCTGAGTATATATATAATTAAACAGATAATTTCCTCAAAGTGCAGTTTCACTCTTTAGATTTCCTTGTGTGCTGCTGGGCACCAAAGTAACCCAGGAAGCCAGCAAACCAAGCAGCGTCCTGGTGAGCATTTGTTAAGTTTGTTAAGTTTTAACATTCAGCACTGTAAATTGCTTATCAAGGACTGTGGCCCAGCCTATGTGGGATTAGATATTAGATATGATATTAAAAAACTTTCAGAGTCAACTATGGGTGAAACACATAAGTACTTTATAACTTGTCTGTTGGTGGAAGAAGGATTAGAAGTGATGTTTCTTCTGTTTTGAATGGTTGCAGTCAAACTGCGCATGCACCAAATACGTAATTTTAGACAGGATTGATTGCTGTGTAGGTTAATAAAAGTGTCTGATGTGTCTCATGCTTAGAACCCATTTTCAGTTATTTCTTGTATTGCCAGCAATTAACCGTCTGAAGTGAAGCTTTATCTGTCATGTCTACTTAGGTGGAATTACAAAGAAATTTTGTTTCTCCTTTTGATTGACTTACAATTTGTGTTGAGAATATGCCATTTATTCTTCTGGTGAAAATCCATTCAAATCTTCCTGCTTACAACTTGTTGAAAAACAAGCTTGTATGTGCTCAAGAGTCACTTGCTACAGTTTGATTTTTCCTGTCTTGCTGTTTTCAAGAGTGGACATTTAGAGTGTCTAACGCAGACTCTGTGCCATCAGTGCTTTTAAATGGACTTCAGTGAGGTGTAAAATGATCAAGGACTTCTAGCACAGTGTAGATGGGACCAGAGCTTTTGTCTTGATTGCTCCTTCTGAAACACTGAAGCAAATCTTAGCCAAATCTGCTGATCTTCCCACCCTATGCTTCATGCAAGACTAAAGGATGGGGCAGCAATGCAGTCTCACTTCCAAGGCTTCAATGAGCTCAGTTCCTATTGCAAATCTATGGACTGTTCTAACTAATATGGTCCTTTACAGTCTCTTTGATGTCTTTCTGGTGGTCAGAATAGCTGGGTGGATGCAGCTCTTAGGCATGTGGCCAATTTCTTTTTTTTTCTAAGAACAGGTGGGAAAAGGATCTGTGGGAGGGGGTCTACTGCCAAAATCCTTTGAAAGTCAATGCAAGAGGCTTTAGGATTGCTCTCTGCCACTACATCAGTGTTAAGCTATCTGAATAGCACTGCAATCTAACGTCATAAAGAGAACAAACCCCCCAACATATCTGTTAATTTTCCTTCAAATATTACAAAACTTTATTTGAAATCCTCTACTTCCACAAAATTAACAAAATTATAAATGTCTCCTTTTCCCCCTCTCTGCCTCTGACATGTTCATTTTGCCTGTCTCTAACTGAAGCACACGGTGTGACCATCACTACATTTTCCTCAGTAGAATTAATGAGTTAAAATGCATCTGCATTTGTAGCCAGATGGGTCTCCCTGGTACAAGGGAGCTGTTTGTTTCAAAATTTCTTAGGAAGCATGTTACAGAAATTGCGCATGAGATGCAAAGAGAACTTTGCATGAGATAGAGAAGGAAGATCTTATGGTTCAAGTGCTTGGAGGATAATGCATTCTCTCAAAATTAGACTCTTTGTTTGATATTGAAATAGCTTTCATGTGTGACAGGAGAGAATTAGTCATCTTCCTTTAAAATAAATCGATCGCTGGCCACCTGCTGTTCTAGCTGTCACGACTGTCCTGTATTTCAGTTTTAAAAAAAACAAAACAAATCTGTTTTTAGACTGTTGGAGCCTAAAAAATAATAATCAAGACGAATAACCTCTTGGTTTTCCATTGCCATAGAAGTGACATCAATCACTCACTGGTGCCAGATGTTATTGCTAGCCACATGTTTTCAGTGTGCTAGTCATTGTAGGGCTTCATGGCTCCTCTGGGGAACACTGGGGCTGTAGCACACAGTGCAGATTGGCCTATAACAATTTTCTGCCATACTTAGGCTCATATTTGGGTAATATCTTGACCTCAGAGAGGTGTGAAGTGGGTAGAAGTTTGAGTGCCAGAATCCCAGGTCTGTCAATGAACGGGGTGGGGCCTCCCCCTTTTTGCAGACCCAGTTTTGGTGTGACCCACCCAAGACATCCTCCTTACAGGTGCTGCTAATATTTTCCACTGTCTGGGTTTGTCTGCTGAGTCTTTAAATAGTAAGACTGCTTGAATGTTAAACAGCGCTGTGCTCGTCAGACAAAACTAGCTTATCTTCTCTGGTGCTGCCAGAGAGAAGCAAAAACCCATAGCTATATATAATGCAGGTGAAAATAAAAGGGACTTATGAGAGAGTGTGTAAGAATCAACTACTAGCTTATGAAGCACACAGTAAGTATCCTTTGTTCCCCGTCCCCACAAATAACCCTGATACTCTAACATTAAGAAAAATTAGTTAATCTGATAACTATAGAAAATCTAAATAATTGAATGTCATTTGGAAGTGGTAAAAAATAACAGCTATGCTGCGCTTCAGAGTTGGGGCTGCGTATGCTAGAACTTACAGGAAAGAGTAAGAAGTGAATGTCAGGCACAGTAATTGACCTTTCAACCACTCCAAGGGCTGGCAAGCTCCTCCAAGCATCTGGCTGTTTATGGAGTTGGTGTGAGTTGCCTCTTTGGTCACAGGCTCAGAGCATGTGCTGACACTCTCCCAGTTCTCTAATGCAGATTCTTCTTAAACAGAGAGCAAAGCAAAAATGCAAATGCAGAAAGAAAATCACCCAGGTGGAAAGAAGAAATAGTCTTGTATCCAGGTGCTCTTCAGTATGTAGGTGAAGCTGGTGGCTGTGGGTATATAAAGGGTTTCCTCTCGGTGAGAAATACCCGAGGAGGAGGGCCCCAGGAAACTATGGGCTGGCAGCCATGAGGATAATATAAATCATTTCTTCAGTCCCTCTGAGCTTTGTCTTGATTTTTCCCTCATCCAAGCTATTTTTAAGGCCCCCAAAAGAGGAGGGGGGTGACATTACACTATTCCCTCATTGCTTTGCTCACTGTCTAGGTCTAGCTTCTGCCACAGCTGTTTTGGTTCATTATTTTTCAGTTTACTGCTCCTCTTGTTTACTAGACATGATTTCAGCATGTTGCCTTGTGCTGTGTTTGGGACAATTTGTCTTAAACCTGAGCTTCCCTCAGAACAGCAGGAGTAGCTGCAGCAGAGCTCAGCAGCGGCTGGCTGCTGGAGTATTTACCCATTTTCCCAGCAAGATTTTGAAGCTGTTCCTGAGTTCTCAGCTGCGACAGAGGTGTTGTTATCAGTATCCCACCTCGCAAACAGAAGGCCAGATGGGTTATGGTTGCAGGGCAGTCGTTGGAGGGCGGCTGCGTGTAGATACACTCTAAGGGTAAATGCCTCAGGCAACAGGAGTCCTTGCAGCCAAATTCTTTGATATGTGTCAGTCACTGGCACTGCGGGCAGTAACACAGGATGGCTTCTGCAGGGCTGAGCCCTTATTTCCTCATCATTGAAGACACTGCTAGCAACGGAGGGGGGCATTTTATCAAGTCCAAGCTCTTCTCCTTCAGCCCACGCACTTTGGCAAGCTCTGTGCATCAGCGAAGAGGGAAATCGACACTGCTACTATGAGAGACAGAAAAAAAAATCAACGCCACGTAATTATCAGCAGTTCCAGCCCAATAGCCAGCACCCTGCACTGCATCAAAAACAAAATCATGGAGTCCAATATTGGAACATTAGTGCCAACTGAATATTGCACCTTTGAACTTATGTTGTCTTCAGTTTTCTGTGTTATTATTTTCTGTATTGTTTTTTTTAGTAAGGAGACAACAAGGAAGATGTCCAGTTTTCTCTACTTTTCAGCAGTTTTTAATAAGCAGCACTGCACTTCTGATAATGGCATTACAATAGTTGGAGCAGACAAAAGTTAGGAAGAGCCCTCCTGAGCCTCAGAGCCACTCTCTCTTGCTGCAGCCGTAACGTATCAACTGGTTTATTTCTGTCTTAGCTCTCGTTAGGTTTTTTGCCCCTGCTTTAACCATTGTTGCACAATGTCCCTCCCCTAAAGGCAAGAGACACATGCTAAACGTGTGCATAGTCTTTTGAATGTATTGCTTAACCCGTTTACTCTTTCACAAATGCCTTTATATATTTACATACAGATCCTTTCTCCATCGTGTCTGGTTTAACCTACTTCTCATTCTTCTCTCTGAAAAGATGCACAGATCAAGCTGTTTTCCCTTTTTTCCCCAGGATAAACTACCTATTGCTTTGACCACCTGAACAGTGCTGCTCTGTGTCTTTTTAAATCTGAACTCAAATTCTTGAATATTGATGACCAGAATTTTACCCAGCTTTCCAGTCTTTTGTACAATACCTCTAGCATCTTTTTATGTCCTTAGCCATTAAGAAGTATTTATCTCCAAGTGAACAGCAAAAATATTTTCAATTAGTCACTATATAGCTCTTTTCAGCATCAGGTGGTTTAATTAGTTTCTTTCATTTCTAATAATGCTCTGCCTTCAGTGAAGAACTTACAGACCTACTTTCACATGCTCTTCCATTTAATATAAATTCAGCTTCTTAATCTTTGGGATTTTATTTTTAGTGATAAAATCATCTAAAATTATTTCAGCAATTACAATACCAATAAAAATAGCATACAGTTTGTTGTTTTTTTTTAATATTTGGTAGAGAAATCTGCCACCCGTCCCATCTAGAAGTAACTTACCCTATTATTACTCATCACACTTATTCTACATTCTTTATCTAGGATACTGAATTGTCACTTAAAGATGCAATTGTTAGTCTCTCTCTAACAACATTACCTATATATCTATAACAACCAGACCTCATAATGAAATTATATAATGGTTTCTCAGCCTAGTAAAACCTCTTTTTCCTTTTTTTCCCAGTGAAATTGAGACAAATACAGTTTTGCCCATGCCATTGTTTCAACCTTCACATTTTTACGGTCAGTTCCTTTGTTGATGCACCCCACTGCCTTTAGTTTCATCTCCGTCTTTCTGTAGACTGCTTTTCCTCCATACATCTGCTCTGAATGTGGCTGCTATTTTACCACATGCTGTTATTCCTTATAGTATCTGATCTCACATCCTGTTCCACTAGTTTGATCTTGCCCAGTCTGTTTGCCCGGCCTCCTGCATTAGTGTGCAATAGGGAAGCCGTTTCTTATCAGCCATGCTCAGTAACCCAGCTGGGAGAGAAACAATCCCTTAGAAGAGCTATCAGCTACTTGACTTTCGTTTCTATCAGTATGAGGTTCCTTCCTCATGCTCCATCAGCTGCTGCCATATTTTTGGTTACCTCATTTGTAATTCCTGGGAACTAAACCCATGCCCAGTTTCCCCCTTCATTTTTTCTAGTCTAAGGTCCATGCCATGCCCTGCCATGCCAACCCTGTTTTGTAGGAATTCAGGATTACATTCAGCAGGCTGCATCCTCATTCCATGACTGCCCCGCTGCAGCTGGTGTCTCCCAAAGGTTCTCAGATCCGCTTTTTTCAGTCTTTGCTTTACAACAAAAAGCATGAATCCTGATAGACAGAACCTGAAGGTATCCCACTTGCAGGTTACGCAATAACAGTTCAGCGTTCAGTACGGAAGTATTAACAAAAAATTATATGATTGTCTTAAATGTCATGTGATAAACTATAGTAAAATCCCCTTTGTGCAACAGCCACATCAGCAGAAGTAATTTTTTCCAGAAACATCTTTTATCCAGATTATTTATTTTAGACCTCAACCTATCAACATTCAACACAAATTTAGCTTCATTTTGTATTCTTGAAAATCGTTGCTTATAAAATGACAGCCATTTATACTAAGGACATATTTTCACTGAAGAACGAGCACACGCGAAATTCTAGTTGTGCTGCTTTTTTCACTTCAGTGCTGCATAAACCTGTGTCTTAGTTTGAACTCCTGGCTCTCCTCACAACCTATGCCAATCCAAGATTATACTGGTATTGTGCGAAAACCTGTTTGGAAGTGCCATTACCCTTCCAGTTTAGTAAACTAAGCCAACAACTGGAAGGAATATGTTGTTGTGGCAGTGAATGAAAGTCATGTTCCAGGAAAAAAGGATGCTGATGGCATTTTGCATGGATGTTGTGGAAATGCAGGCAGTGAAGACAAAAATAATTCCCCTGAGCTGGTCAGTTGTTATTTTGCAAGGCAGCCTTGAGCCCAGACTGGCAGAACCACACAGTAAATTGAGAATAATCATCAGTAATTCCACAGAACCACTATCAAACAGACACCGCTGATCTGTCAAGTGCTGAGCTGCTTCCTCTGGTCATCCTGAACACATTCTTCAGTATTTTATTTATTTACCATGCCTAGGCTTCTCTTTTGGGAATCTTTTTGTTGTTCTCTGCTTAGAAATTTCAGAGTTTCTGATTTCTGGTATCTTCCCAAGTGATGAATCTCAATGAACTCCTACCAAAAGCCTAGTGCAGGCAAGGTCCAGGCATGCAGTTCTTGTTCAAATATGGCACAAGGATGGCAGAAACACAACACAGCAATGGGAAGGAATTGGTCTTTAAATGCTACAGTGATCTAGGCAACTTACAGTGCCAAAAGAAGGAGTTGAGGCCCTTCTATGAATCTGCAGGATAAGGCGACAGAAGTAACAGTTTTTGAGTTCAACTGCAAGGTAGACATCTGCCAGTCAAGGCCAAATCCAAAGAAAATCTTGAATCCTCAGCTGTTTTTTGTGGAGGTACACATGGTGGTGGGATGGGACACAGCCAGGACAGCTGACCCAGCCTGGCCAAAGAGATATTCCCTATCAGATAACGTCATGCCCAGTACATAAACTGGAGTTAGCCGGGCGGTGGGAATCGCTGCTCGGGGACAGACTATCAATCACCAGGTGATGAGCAATTGCTGCATTGGGCATCACTTGTTCTTGTACATTCTTTTGTCAGTATTATTATTATTGTTATCATCATTGTTTCCTCCTCTCTTGCTGTCCTATTAAACTGTTTTTATCTCAACCCACAAGTTTTTTTCCAGTTCTCTCCCCCGTCCCACTGTGGGGCGGTGGAGTGAGCGAGCGGCTGTGTGGTGCTTAATTGCTGGCTGGGGCTCAAGCACGACATGTATTGACATTTTGTTCCCCATTTTAGGCATTATTACCCACTGTAATAATGGGTGAGAGGTATTACTTAGGTGCACCAGTAACATTGTGTGTTTGAGGAGCCGGTGGAGGTGCACGCTGGACTGATGCAGAACTGGAGAGGGATATGTGAATTGTTTGCACTTCTCTCACCGCTCAGCTCACCAAACACAGCTGAACTTTAAGGAGCAGGTAACAGCAACGGAGGTGATGGAGCAGGGTCCAGGTAGACTCTTAAAGCTGTTTTGTCCTACAAGTCCTCTGTAAAAGAATATGAGTCAAACAGACCTGTGATTCAGGCCGAAGTCCTTTTGGAACACTTGCACTCAGCTTTCTTTTTGGAAGAATAAGTGCTTTAAATAGTGCCCGGGGTACAGTGAACAAATAATCAATGTTGCTGACATTGATGCAAGGCAGTATTGCAGCTGCTTGGAAACTAAAAAGCTTCAGACAAGCTACTTCTGTTTCCAGTGCACTGTACTGGGCCAGGAAGATGTAGCTGGGCCACCTTGAACCATGCAGGTCAGGTGAGGGAAGAGCAATGGATTATTCTTTGCTGGTGATAAACTCAGTGTACCGTGGTGCTACTTTGTTTACCAAATTTCACTATATTTTTCTGCCATCACAAAGGTCTGTCTTTGGCTAGTTAAGTAGGAAAAGAAGTAGTTTATGCTTGATATAAAAGTATTTACTATTCAAGTGTTTCTTCATGACTGGAAATACTGTTAGTGTCATTCACCTACACTAACGTCAGATGTCTAGACATCAGCTTGAACTAGCCCCATAGACATCCTTTTTCCCTGATGCAGAGAGGGGGCACAGCTAGATGTGGTTTTCCTTATTGCTGGAGATGCTGCTCTTCTGATGAGATTGAGACAGACAGCTCTTTCCTGGGCGATGGTGGGATCTATACCCACTGGAAACGTACAAAGCTCCCTAAAGTCTTTGTCATTCTTAATTACAGTATTTAGTGGTGGCAAAGGGGACTAACTTACAACCTTGCACAAGCTTGCTGCAACACATACAGACCTATTACAGCAACATAGAACAGTTGGTAACAAGTTTCCACCGTTTTTTTTTTTTGTTGTTGATGGTGTTTTTTTTAAGTATCTATACTAATGTTTAAATTGATTACAGAGTACCTGTGAATTTGTGCCTCTCTAGGGTAGCCTTTGGTAGAGATTTCAGTGCTTACCCCCTGAGCTTGCAGAGCATGTGGCAACTCAGGTCAAACATGAAAATGGGAATCTAGGAGAACATTACAAGGTGAAGGTGATTTTTTTTTTGGTGTTCTAATGTATAACAACTAACTGTTCTTATCTTCTTAATTACCTTGATAATTAATGAAGCATACTATTTTTGTTTTGCACAATATTATACTCTTAAGACTCCCTGTGTTATATGTGTGCATGTACATGTACACATGTGCATACAAAGAACTACTAAAAAAAAATTCTGTAGAGATTGCCACTAGCTAACAGACATTAAGATCACCAGCATGGTGAGATAAGTTACTCTGAAAAGTACCTTTTTTCTTCACCAGCTGAGAGGGGAGACAAGGGTGATCAGCTCATAATTAAATATAATTTTTAAGTGATCAAGATGCAGCAAAGGAATTACACTTTAAATTTCCCTGATTTACAAGCAAGCAGTTTAACTTTATTGAATTTGAAATAGTGCAATACCTTCTTTATATTGAGTCCTATATTGGAGTGTGCGGTGGTGGTGGTGGGGTGTCTTTTATTCTCCACTTCTACTCCGATGTCCACTTGATCATGAGAGTTTCTGCAGTAAAACCTCATGCATGTCTGTATAAGATGGCTATCGTTTCCTTGCCATGTGAGGAGTGCACTGACATCCTTCAGTTTGTTATTCAATCTTTTGGCAATTGGTTAAATCCTGATTCCCTTTACTGATGTCAACCTGTCATAACTTTCTTTTCCAAGTGGCTTAAGGAGTGAAGAAATCTTTATTTACAGCTCTTGCTTCACTATTAAATGGGGAGATTTCCAAGCATTTTCCAAGAATCTTTCATTCTATATTTCAACAATAACAGTATGTTGGCTGGTAACAAGGTGTTACCTGGAGGTGTGAAGGGGAAAATCCTAACACGGATATGTGACTAAACTATATGACAGTAAACAAACTGCATCCTAAACTCATTATTATGTCCCTCTCTAAAATGTTACATGTAGGTAGCCTAAGTTTTCCTAAGCACTTAGACTTGAATCTCAGTTTATAGCAGGTTTTAGTTGACGGGACTCAAGCTTTTCCCAGCAGGCCAGGAGCAGCACGGTGCCCTGCTGCAAGGCAGTTCCATGGGTCCCTTCCCCAGTCTTTGCACTGGCAGCATAATTTCATCATTTTGTGGTCTTTCAGTGACTCAGACATACTCACTGGGTTTGACAATCTCTACAGAGATTTCCTGTTGGCACCATGGACCCTGCACAGAGAGGCAGCACATAACAGATTTCAGTGTAGCGAGCCCTGGTTTCAGAGCAAGGAGCTCCTGATTACTGCCATGGGTATATCCTGTGGCCAGTGTGTTGGACTATTTGCAGGGACCTGGTCCTCAGAAATGCAACAGAACAATTTCACGCATAATTAGTGCATTAAATTACCTGGAATTCATTCAGAGTTACTTGTGAGTACTAATATCTAATCAGACATTGCTCCAAGGACATGTGTGCACTGGTATTTCCAGTTAGGAAGTCATGACAAAACGTGCACACACATTTCTGAAAAACTTAGCTCTGTAGTAAGTGGAGTTGGTGTTCCTTGCTGGCGTTGCACACAAAGCTGTTCTGAAAAAATGTAATTGCATTGTGCTTTGAATATGTGAACTGATGAGGTTCATTAATGAAAGTGCCTAAGCTTATTGTTTTACTAATATTAGTATTTTCTATTAATGACACTGTTTATAGCTCTTTGTGTAATACAGCTCTGTTTTTTACACTATATACTTAACTGCAATTTGGTTTAATTGACTCTTAAGCAGATACTTAGATGTAAACTGTTCCAAAAGCGTGGGGCCTCACTGTGAACAAAACGAATATGCCGGGACATTTCAGGGCATTCAAAGCATTCTGAAGCAGAGGTGACTTTTTGCTGGAGAAATACGAGACTCATTTGTAAGGAAGAATTTTAATTGCAACCCCACACTCAGTGTTTTGAGAGACTATAGACTCCAATTTTGTGTGTGTTTATTTTCTGTGGAGTTCAGTGGTTCTTCTCTACATTCACACCCCTAGAAACCATTGGGACCCTGATTTTCTGCAGGCTGAGCCAGGCAGGCAGACCTCAAATTGAGGAAAGCAGAGCCCTTATTAGTCAAAGCTTAGTGGGAAAATATGTTTTTGATAATTTTTGCCTCTGCAAAAGGAGTTAGCATAACTAACCAAGAAACCAGCCTCGAGATCTGAGGGATTAGTGTTAGACTCCCTTGATATTTGCAGAACAAATTGATGAGCAGGCAGATGGGGAAGATGAACTGCAGTGTTCAAGTCTAGTACTCTGTGAAAGCACTGGATAGTTTCCAAAACAGTTTTCAAACCACCCAAGACCAGAGACAGTTGATGCTATCATTTTGTCCTCGTAGCTGCAGCCTGAAGCTCAGATGTTTATGTGATATTGTCTTTGTCTTTTTTTCTGTAGCCTGCTGATTTTGAACTCTTGTTGAAAGTTTTCTATTTGGGATTGATCTCTACTAGCACTTGCCTTCCTCAATATTTGCTTGTGACACTAGATTAAAAAAATCCTAAAATTGATGCTTGCCTGTACCTCGAACGCTGTTAGCTCAGAGCAGTGTGCAGGGGTTCATGTGCCAGTAGATTTGATATATAAGAAGCATTTGTCCATTTAGCTTTCTGCGTTTCATAAGGCTATGGATTTCTTTGTTACACATAGGAGCTGTCAGGCTGGATCAGAGCTGTGGTGATTCATTGGCTTAATGCTACCGGAACCAGAAGAAACATTCACATGAGTATTTCAATTAAAAATTAGAATAGATGTAAGGTAAACACTTTAACAGGGAGGGTGATTCATCATTGGGAAAGAACTAGCCTTGGAAGCAGTTAATTTTTCATCTGTGTTTGCAAATTAGTACTGGAGGACTTTCTGGAAGATATGCTGTAGCCAAAAACAAGTTATTGGGTTCAATACAAGAACAACTGAGTGAAATTAGATGGCATATGGTAGAAGAATGGGCTACATGAAAAGAAAGTCTTTTTAGTTCGCTTGTCCTGCACGCAGAAGAATGAAGTCCCTAGGAATGGAAAAGACGGGCTTTCTCAGGAGGACAAGGGCTACCTCTGACTTCTCCTCCTCCCCCAGTCATCAGCCTCCCCAAGGCTTCATGCTGCTGGCTTGGTACTTGCCTTTGCCAGAGGCCATTGGCGCAGCACTGATTGAGCACTGAAGCTGTGCGTTTTCACTGCAGGGTTGGCTTTAGAAGATATGAGGCCTTCTGCAAAATCAGCGTATGTTTTTCATGGGAGAAAACCCATGTGTCAGAGTGTGCATGTGAGTCGGAAGGCAGCTAGGAAGGTCAAATTCATCATTTTCTGATCTTAGCAACTGGGAAATGTAATCACCTGGGGTTTTTTTTTTTGTGACTTTGAAATGTTCAGTGAATTTGAAATAAGTTGTGAATATGTCTTAGTACGTGGTTGTGTGTAGGGGCTACAAGTAGCACGTGTTTGGTTTCATTGGTGTGGATTGTTTGTCTCTGAATTTGTTATTCATGCAGGCCAGATCCCAGTAGGTGTTTTTGTTTACAATCTTTTTTTTTAGGAACATTGTGAACTCCTGTTGTTTTCTACCCTGGAAAGGGTCATATTTAATCCGTGACAGTAAAATAAACTCATATGTTAATCAGGGCCTGTATTAGGCTTCATCAAACTGCAGAGGAACAACATCTACAAGGTGCTCTTCCTTCATGTCCTTATTTTTTTTCTGGGATTGTGTAGACACATTTTGGTATAATTTTTCTTTTATATTTCCTGATCTTTCCTCCAATTTATCCTTTAAGATTTGCATTCCTGGATGGCCACCAGTAGACATCAAACTGAAAAGAGAAATCCCACAGTCCTCCATGTGCTCTAGAATTCATGTCTCTCATAATTATCAGATTTATGGCAACTGAAGAAAAGTTCAGGTGTTCACAGCAGCTTGAAGTGCATACAGCTGCAAAAGTAATAGCTCATCTCATTTTTTTACAGGCTTTGACCAAAGTGGTAAAAGCTAGCTGCCAAAACTTCAGTTGCAAAATCAGCCTATAAAAGTACACTACTGAAAGTGTTTCTCAGAGTTAGTGAGTATTCTCCCACTAGGATTCAGAGTGGTTGTAGGGCTGTAAAGGATGTGAAACATTGCTTTGGCTGAAAGTGGGTTGCTGTGTCCTCTAACTTTACCATGCCAGTTCCTAGGAATGAAATCCAGCAATGTGTGTTTACTGGTTACGTGCTACATATGAAGAGGCTGAGGACGCATCCGTATTATATTACTCCATAGCTTTGTTTTGGACAATGCCAGTGAGTCCTCTTCAAGGCAATGGTAGGACATTGCTGCTGAGGATGATTCACTCCAAGCATCCCTTTCCGCATGCCGCATGTATGAGATATAGCCCTTCCAAGTATCTCCAACAGCTTTACCTGGTCGCCAGCACCTGCAACTACCCACACTCCATGACCTGCTACATACACTTTTAGCTTCTTGCTTAGCAACATCACTCAGCTGGGCTGCATTTTCAACATTTCAGATACTCTGCAAATCACACACAAACAAGAATAATTTTGTCTGAGTGTCACTGGGATGGGACATGAAGACCAGCTGAGTGCTGTGTTGGGTGGTTGTGGTCATTCTGCTCTGCAGAGGGCTACATGGAGCAAGGATCCTTGTTTGGTCCTTCTTAATGAGTTTTATAGATGTCAACTAAGATGCATCAGGAGAAGAGCCAAAGTAGCAGCAGTAGTAGTAGGCTACAGCTGAAGTCTCAGGTTTAATTTGTACCTTGGCCTTGTAGGGTTCAAAGAGAGCCCTGGTGTCCTGGTTTCAGCTGGGATACAGTTAATTTTCTTCCTGATAGCTGATACAGCACTGTATTTTGGATTTAGTATGAGAATAATGTTGATAACACACTGATGTTTTTAGCTGTTGCTAAGTAGTTGTAGTGCTTATGCTCAGTCAAGGACTTTTCAGCTCCCCGTGCTCTGCCAGCAGGGAGGTGCACGCGGAGCTGGGAGGGGGCACGGCCAGGACAGCTGACCCAGGCTGGGCAAAGGGATATTCCATACCAGATAACGTCATGCCCAGTACATAAACTGCAGCTGGCGGGGGGGTGGAAATCACTGCCTGGGGACGGGCTATCAGTCACCAGGTGGTGAGCAATTGTTGCATTGTACATAACTTTTTTTTGTATATTCCATTATTATTATTATTATTATTTCTCCTTTCATTGCTGTCCTATTAAACTCTTTTTATCTCAACCTATGAGTTTATTTCTGATTTTCTCCGCCATGCCACCTGGGAAGAGGTGGGAGCAGGAAGGATCGAGCGGCTGCATGGTGCTTAGTTGCCAGCTGGGGCTAAACCATGACACCTGGGAAGGGAAGGAGTGTCCTCTGAAGCTATGCCACTGTGCAGCAAAGACATGCTTGACTGTTAGAGCTTTTCCTTAGACCAATCCTAAGCTGAGGTGGTCATTAACAGGACAGGGGAGAGTCCTGTGCTGTATGTCAAAGTCTGAAAACAAACTGGAAAGCTGGGACCATGAACTTCAATCTGCAGGTGAAGCCATCCCAGCCTGGTATGGAGATGTGCACTGCACACGCATGGGCTCTTTTTGCCTCTGGCCTCATGGAGGGAGGATGTGAGGGTGAGCACTGCTGCTGCTCCGTTAGTCTATAATCTTGTATTCAAGCAATAACCTTTTACAAGATATGACTTTGAATCACCTCAGGTTTCCAAGGTTGGCCCAGTGCTCTAATGCTGAATGATGGGTAGGTAACAGGTAGAAATTACTCAAGCCACTCCCACTGCCTTCTGGCTTTTGCTTGAGGGAAAGCAGCAGATAACTAATTTCATAAGAAAATAGATGCTGGCTCTCTGACAGGTGTTGAGAGTGGTGGCCTTGTGGGACACAGGCCACATGAGGGGGTCCTGATGTGGCTCAGTTCCTGGGCTGTATAGGCCTGGGCTGACTCGAAAAATGAATTAAAGCTGTAGGTGCTATGAACTTTATTAAAAATAAGACACAGTTAGAAGTTAGGTGGCAGATGATCTTTGATCTGGCAATGGATACTCCATCTCCATGTCAGTACTTTAAGCACAGAAGTCCTCTTGGGTCCTGGCCCTAAGCCACTTACCTATACTGAATATCCTATACTGAATATCAGTATAATACCTATATTGATTTTCTGTAGAGAGAAAAGTGTTTGACCTATGGGCTTACCTTTCGTTGGGTTGTTGTCCTGAGCACATCTCAGACTACTTGCCTGCGCTGAAAATTTGGTGCTTAATAACTGGCCATTCTGAGTGAAGGTAAACTCTGTTCAGCACTAAGGGTGTTAAAACATGAGAGATCAGACGAAAATCTAGCTAGGGTGTCAGAATGACAGATTCAAGATGAACTCTGAACATTTCTGTGGTCATGAAAAGGAAGACTACATCAAAAAACCTTGCTGCTAATCCCTCTGTCCCACCAGTTTTCGGGAGGACTGAACTGCAGCATGCAGCCGTTCGCTGCATTTCCTTCACACCAGCATTGGTCTATGTATGTATGATTTTTGAAGACAGTGGCTCTTACTGAATTACCGAGCTAGTCTATCAGGTAATATCCTGACTTCACTGGAATTTCACATCCTGAGGTTGATGGTTGTGTAATCTTCTGTTATATTTTTCATAAGGCTGTCATGGCAACAAAGGGACAGAGAGATTTTCTTTCAAGTCCTGCCTGTTTGTTATCCAGATGAAGTGATGGTGTGCTGCTGGTTATTAAATGTAACTGCCCTTATTAAACACCTTCCACATGAGCATGTCTAACCAGGTTTGCTCAGCTTCACCATCTCCTCCTTTTTGCTCTTCTGTGGACAAATGTGAAAAGGGAGATTGTTTTAAATAATCACAACTCTATAATAGTATCTGACTCCACCACCTGTTTTGTCACACGGTATTTCCACCCTCTCAGTGCAGGTTACATCTACCAGATTGTCCTTCTTCTATCTCACCTAGGACAGGGTCAACCAAGGGCTCTAGCATACCCGGGCATGGTGGAGCATCCCCAAAAGAGCAGCCCTTCCTCCATGTGCTCTGCAGCGTGGACATCAACACCTTGCGTCCTACGGGAAACTTCTCTTTGTTCCGTTTGCTGACATTGCTGTCCTGAATGCAGGGACAGGAACTGCAAGCAGTAAAGGGAACATGGTTTAAGTATAAATGGATAAATTGCTGCAGATTCAGGTCTGGAATATGCCAAATTAAAAAAGAGACATAAACCACCCCTGCTGCCAAGTTGCAGCATGAATATAGTTACCCATGAGATTTTGTCTTAAGTCATATTTTGTTTGTGGTAATTTTGGAAGCTTATTCCTAAAGACTTCACAGTCAGTAGCTTTATCCCAAATATTCATATTTTATTTTCCATTGCTTAATTTCTTCTCCTAACTTCTAATTTTTACCTCCTCTGGGGCTGAAGTAATACCTTTCCCTCTTTGATACCTAAACACAAGGTATTTGGGTTGGTGTTAACTATGCAAACCTGCAAAGCTTCAAAAGTTGTTCATTGTACTAGTAAAGTCAATCAGAGGTTTCTCTGTGAGTTATTTACAACTGAGCACAACCTTCATTTCCTCTCCCAGACAGCCTTTTTCTAGGATATGGACTTTAAAACCTTGTTCTTAATGATTTGCTATAACCATGAGACAAGGATCTGGCTATTGTGGCATTCAATTTATTTTAAGATTTCACATTACTAGTCAGGAAACATAGGTGCAGATCATGAACTAGAAATTCCATCTTGCATGCTGATGCTCCCAAGAGATTGTTTTTCTTTCTTGTATGCTTTGTTGTATTTGAAAAACATTTTGAAAATTCATGCATAGAAAAATTTTCCATTATAACTGGGGTAATTCGGATCCAGCAGAGGATATAAAATATGTCGATAACATATGAAAATTGTGCCAAATCAATTAATGCTACAGCTAACTGTAATTCCCAAGTTACTGCTAGACAAATATCATTACAGTAATGTGAACTGAATTTCTTAAGAATGTCATCACCATGGATTTCTCTGTTAAGAAAGGATGCACTTGCAAAGACTGTGTTTCTTCTTGTTACTTTTGCACATGCAAAAACAAATATGCAATGCATGAAAAGTCACATTGCCCTTTTAAATAAACTTCAGGAGTCTGTCTATAAGTAGTCATTTTTTCGTTTGTGATAAATTGGCCCAGCGTCTCTTCCAGAATATTTATACGAAACAGATGATCAGTCTAACCGGAATTTTGTTCCCTTTAAAAATTACTTGCAGTCATTTTAAGAACAAATCTGCATCTTTTGCCTACAGATGTTTTTTAATAACTTACATTTTCCTTTGTTTTCTTGAGCTTCTGGTATTCAGGACTAAAACTTGCTTCATATTTGGAATTCCCTTTTACCTTGATTCCATTAAACAAACATTCAGCAGTGATGATTTGGATTTCCTTTCACTAGTCATTTAATTTATATTGGCTCTTCAACAATTGACAACAGCTTTCTATAAAAATACCTTGGAATAATGAATCATTTCAGCTTAACCTAGTATCAGGTTGTAATATTCCTGTTACCACTTCCTCTGCCACCTTCTTGCAGAGCTTCTGTGCCGCCTATGTTTCAGAGCCATGACTCGTCTCTTACTCCATGTCGCTAAGTACCAAATGTATCAGGTGGAGAAAAAGTATGACTCAGAGCTGGGAAGACGAATGCTGTATGGGATGATGGCTTAAATGTGTTTCAGCCTGCTCCTGTTCTCACCATGTCTTAAGGCCACAGGGGAACTCAATCTGTTCCTCTCAGTTACCTCATGACATCCACTCATGCATGTGTACGTTGGCGTGAGCTTCAGAAATTCATGTCCTGCAGAGTAGGGGAACAAGAATAGTGGTCCAATTTACTCCACTTTAAATTTGGGATTCTGGTGCTCTGGCCCATGAATGGATACCAAGTCAGCTAACTGATGACATCAAGATTGGAAGCAGCGTGGGCTGCAGTGGTCATACGCTGGTGGAGTTCACAGTCCTGAGGGATACGGGTCAGGCAACAAGAAAAGTCAGGACCTTGAAGTTTAGGAAAGCAAAATTCCAGCTCTTCAAGAAGTTAGTCAATAGGACCCCCTGGGAAACTGCCCTCAGGGACAAGGGAGCAGGACAGAGCTGGTAGATCTTTAAGGAAGCCTTCCATAGATCACAAGAGTTCTCGATGCCCACGTGTAAGAAATCAGGAAAGGAAGGCAAGAGACTGGCATGGCTGAATGGAGACCTTCTGGTCAAACTAAAGGGCAAGAAGGAAATGCACAGGCAGTAGAAGCAGGGACAGGTATCCTGGGAAGAGTACAAGGATGCTGCCCAGTTGTGTAGAGATGGTGTCAGGAAGGCCAAGATGTGGCTGGATCTGAACTTGGCAAGGGATGCAAAGAATAAGAAGGGCTTCTACAGGTATGTCAGCCAGAAAAGGAAGGTCAAAGAAAACATATCTCCCTCAATGTTCAAGACTGGCAAACTGGTAACAACAGATGAGGAGAAGGCTGAGGTATTCAGCGATTTCTTTGCTGAAAAGAAAGGACTTTCTCAGTCCTCCCTGGCAATGTCTCCTCCCACACATCTCGAGGGGATGGCCTGCAAGACGGGGACT
>NW_010523988.1:0-212 GCF_000687285.1 Phaethon lepturus
ACCCAAGACCCCCGCGCATGCGTAGTGTAGTATAGTTTTGCAACCCCAGAATTATGCAAATGTAATAGATAAGCAGGGAGGCGGTAATTTCTTGAAAAATGTGTGAATATTCATGTCTTTAAGGTATACAAAGAATGAACTTTTCTTTCCGCGTACGCCTGTTAGAAGGAGATCTCCCCCATGCGTCCAGCGCTGCAATACCGATGTCTGCT
>NW_010523988.1:313-63892 GCF_000687285.1 Phaethon lepturus
AGGGTTGCTCTCTGGCAGCATCCAGCTCAAGCTGTTCTTCAGCATTTTACTCCGTTGTGTCGGAGGTTCTGCTTCCGGAAACCTCGGGTTGAGCCTGAGTGAAAAGGAGGTGCCCGACAGTGAGTGTACGTGTGCAGGAGGAGTCGAAAGGGGCACCCATCGGCTCCCTGGAGTCGCCCGCTGCAAAGGGACTCCAGTCCCAGCAGGTAAAGTCTTGGGTGCTGCGTGTGTGACTCCGTGACTGGTGTGTGTGTGCTCGGGCAGCGGCTTCTCTCAACAACTGACACCCACCTCGCCACAACCCCCTTTCAGGTAGTTGTAGAGAGCAATAAGGTCTCCCCTCAGCCTCCTCTTCTCCGGGCTAAACCACCCCAGTTCCCTCAGCTGCTCCTCATATGAATTGTACTCCAGACCCCTCACCAGCTCCACTGCCCTTGCAATGCCCTTGCAATTGCTCCAGCAATTCAATGTCCTTCTTGTAGTGAGGGCCCCAAAACTGAACACAGGATTCAAGGTGTGGCCTCACCAGTGCTGAGTACAGGGGCACGATCACTTCCCTGCTCCTGTTGGCCACACGATTGCTGATACAGGCCAGGACGCTGTTGGCCTTCTTGGCCACCTGGTCCTTGCTTTTAGAAACCTTTACCAAAAATCAATCTTGTTATGGAATGATTTGGGTTGGAAGGGACCTTTAAAGAAGCGGTGGCTCCTGAAAGGGCTCTGCTGTTCCTGCTCTCTTTTTTCTTCCCCAGACTGCCCTTTCAAGCATATTGACTGTTCTGGCTCTTTCCCCACACCCAACAAAGTTTTGGGAGTATCTTTGCAGGGGTACTCACAACAGTTGGTAGGATGCTAAAAGGGTACCAACTCTCCATCCTTGGGTTGGGACCTGACTGCCTTATGCAGAGTCTTGTACTTCAGTTTTGAGAAGTGCAGTTCAATTTTTTCTGCAAGAGGCTTCTTGTCCTCCAGGATTACTGGAGAGCCCCTGGGGTCCCACCTCTGTGAATGTCAGGGTGCGGATGGGCCAATAAGAAGACACGTGAACTACAGACAATGGTTTTGGGGTTTGCCATATTCAAGAATTGAAGGAATAGGAGTAAACTGCGGGGCACAACAGGATGCTAGATGAGGCTGAACAGGGTTTTTCGTACAAACTCCTGAGTTCAGTGCTAGTCACACCTGCCAATCTTCTTCCCCCTGTTTTTGTCTCCCCTCGAAATTGAGATCTGTTTTGTGTTTACAAAAGAAAAAAAAGACCTTTTATTTTCATTGAAGGAAGCACACTGGAAAGATTGAGAGACAAAAACAATGTCCAGTTGGGGAGAGTGAATGAAAGAAACAAAATGGAAAGCAACAAAAAAAGGGTTTTTTTTTTTTCCTTTCAATATTAAGCATATGTATTATTGCCAGGCATTGTCATCCTCAAAGTCAGCAACCCTGTACATTTTGGGAGAGACTCTAGGAGGTGACAGCTGAATCCAGTTACTGTTGGGCATGTGACAGTGTTAGCTGGGCATGTGTTTTTAAACATTTATAATTCTTTCCTGTTTTTCATAGCTGGTTGGGAAAGAGGATGTTCACAAGGCCATTTATAAAGCTGCAAAAGTTTCCTTTTTCCAATAAGAAAAATCTAACCCCCAGTTTTTCTTCCAAGGAAATACAGCTTTCCCTTCACCTTAAACTTCAGGAAGGCAGGATGATGTTAATTTATCAAAATATTTTTCCTGCTCGCCTAGTTACAGTGCCAATGACCTAGTCATGTCTGTCTAATCTATTCTGTTTGCTCTGCCGGAGGTGAAACAGTTCTGCAAGCCACGTTTTGCACTTCAAGAGATAAAAGTACTGATGCCAAATTTTTGGCAGTTCGCTGTATGTGACTAGGCAGCTACAAAACATTTTTAGTAGAGTCTGCCTGTTGATATTCATGGTTCCACAGAAATCCCAGTTTAACCACAGATCAGTTTAAGGAACAGAACATAATGATCATCTTCTCTGTGTAAACTGGTAGGGCTGCTCTGTAATCTGCAGAAAAATCTGGTTTCAGTGTTGCTGTTTTGTTCTTTTTAAATTAGATTTCCTTACCGTAGTTGGTAAGACTTAAAAAGGTGTGTTTTTTAAGACAGAAAAAAGCATGGTCCTGCTGCCTGGAGTCCTGCCTTTGCGCAGTTTTTGTTATATCTGTAAAATGATTAGTCTTTCTACTTACTGCGGTCACATCTTTCACTCCATTTTTAGTGTTTGTTTGCTTTTGGTTTTTGGTGTGCAGAATGTTTGCATTCATAAGTGTTTTGAGGCATGTGCCTGTTTTGACATTGGAACTACAGGAAATAATTTTACGGTTATTGATAACTAAAAGTGAAAGTTACGTGTTAAGTGTTGCCTATTTGAGACAGTTACAAGAGTCCTGTCATTAAGGCTATGAAGATCTTTTCTGTTTGTGGTCGCTTTTATCTTTTTCTGGCAGCTTTCGATCCTGTCTTTCCCTTTTGTATGCTTTGAGAGAGGTTGGATGATCCAGCTGTACCATCTCTAGTCCGGGAGCTGCAAACCTTTGCTTTGGTTTCTCTCCTTAACGAATTTATGGTAGGATCTTGGGCATGTCACTTATCTTTTCCCTGTGTCTCAGTTTTTCTCCTGAAACAAGGAGGACCATACAGAGTGAGGTGAGAAAGGCACTGCAATAATTGGAAGATTGGAGATGTGCAAATACTCAGACTGGTTGTGCTGAAGAAGTTCTGGAAGGTCAGTTTGTGGTAAAGGAGGCTTTTTTAAAAACTAATTTTTAGTTGAAAGGTAGGTGGTCTGAAAACTGCAGAGAAAAATAATAGCTGAAGAAAACTGCAGAGTTATTGCCGCAGCTAATGACTGTGGCAATTGCACTCTGCCCTTTTTTGCTGCAGCTTTCAGAGATCTTTATATTGCTGCTTCTACTTCTGTAAAATCTTTGCATGGTTCCTTGCACCTTGCAGAAGAAAGGCTTAATTTGGAGTTGATCTGTCAGAGTCCTGCCAGAAGCAACCTTTAAACAACATATAAACATGACAGTAGTTTATTTCAGTAGATAAAACATATTCTCATTCGTTTAGTGTCTATAAAAAAACTAAATATTGAAGATTGCAGAATAGTTGAGAGCTACAGAAGATGTGGGAAGTAAAATCTTCCTGGGATGTAAGCCTGAACTGAGCTTAATTAAAAAGCCATGGAGAAATCTGGAAGAAGCAGCATTAGGGACTAAAACAAGCTTGTTCTTGTTTCTTGGAGTTTCCTCCACTCTTGATTTTCTGAGACATTATAATTCAAGTTAACCTCAAAAGGAAGACAGAAAGAAAAATGAACAAGTTACAAACATGTGCTGTCTGGCTTCCCAGAACTTGTCCTCCTCCTCTCCCTAAAATCCAAAACAAATTTGCTCAACAAAATACTCCTTCAAAAAGAGGCTCTTATTTTCCTGATGTTTAAATAAGCAATTTTGCCCGTCTTCTGCCTGGTCTCATTTCCTGCTAACATAAATAAACAATCTGGGATATATCTAATGTCAAGTTACTCTTTAAATGTGAAATATAATCCAGAAATACATTCTGAAGAAAACAGTTGTAGTCTTGAAAGTGCACACATGAACAGATTTCTCAGCTTTCCTCCTCCTTGAGAGGCAGCCCTTCCCTTGAAGTCTTCCCTGAAACATGGAAAATTGGATTTTTAATGAGATGGGTCTTTGGTGAACTTTTTGGTGGTGCAGGCTGCCAGTGTAAGTGTAGACTCAACAACCGAGTCATTGGCGAAACTTCAGTAGGAGCAAGGTCCAAGTCAAACTTGGGTTTGCTTTCATGTGAGGCCATGTGTGCTCTCCGTGTTGCTGGGGCTCACACAGGCCTCTGTGGAGCTGAAACCAGGAAGAGGTTTTTTAATGACTCTAGCCTAGCCTTTAGTTCTCAAGCTTTTGCAAATAAACTCAAGGGAGCTTTTCATCAGGGTATGGGACAAAAAGTGATGAGCTTTCCATCCGCATGTGTACTGCATATCCCAGCTAGTCTTTTGATGTGAATAGATACTGGACAAGGAGAGCATTTAAGCAAATTATCTCTTTATGTACTTTGTTGGAAGTGCTTAGTGGGTATTTCAAGAGTTAGGGCATACCGACCGCTGTCATGTGAAAGTAGTATTAATGAGCTTGTTATCCTAAACTGAGCTCGTTATCCTAAACCACATCAGGTGAATGGTGCGATTAAAAAAGGAAAAAAAAAACAAACTGCAGTCAGTCATGAACCAGACATCAGAAAGGTCTGAGTCAGAGGAACACTGAAATCCTGCAGTGGGACAGTGAGCTGGACAACATGAAGAGTTCAGGACAAAGCCAGTGATAATGCAGTGTGCATGGCCACTGGCTCTTTGGGGCTACATTGAGTCAGAATTGGGCAGAGGTCATGTTTTTGCTTCAGTTTTGTAAAAACTTCTTCATCCCAATCTTGTGGGTATTCTCCAAGGATCTTGCAGTACTAGCATGGTTTATGCAAAGCTGTTTCTCCTAAATTTTTGAAGGTACATTGCTCATTTAGTTTATCAAAGAAACAAGATTTTTTCTCGTTGTTTTTCCTAAAACACCACTTACAAACAGTTGCTTTTCAAAAGAGGTAAGTATTGCTAATAGCTTTTTGTAGAATAATGCATTGAATATCACAAACATGATACTTTTAGCATGAAAAATTAGTCTTACTCAGTTACAGCTGTTCTAACTGTAGTTGTCACCCTGGTTTCAAAGAAAACAATAAAAGAACAGCCTCAAAAAATAATTTCATAATTCACATTGTAATTAGAGATATTATTGCAGGGGAATAGTCATGAGCTAGGTATAAATTTAGGTGGCACGGTCTCCTCTCGGTCTGAATGGTTTGCAGCAACAGTGTGATTCTATGTGCCCTGTCTGGGGCTGGTAAAAGGATAGATCCAGATGGAAGTAAATGCAATGGAGCATAAAACCACTCGGACTGGCAGTCTAGCTTAAAGCAGTCCAGAAAGTGGCACACACAAATTGACTCTGCCTCTCCTGCAGCCTGCGGTGACTGCAGAGTGTTTCTGTGCACTCGGGGGTCTGTGTAAAACAGCATTTTGGGAGGTGGGTAAGGTGGCCTGCAGCTCTCAGCAGGCAGGTGAAGGCGGCAGCTGTTCTGTGTTCGTTTCCAGGCCAGTGTTCAAGAAACTGCACAAATAAGTCAATGAAAAATTGACCCAAGTTTATAGTCCCGTATCATTATTTTGTATTTGTCATTAATATTTCTGGTATCTGTCAACACAGCATCTATAAGAGATTTTCATTACAGAAAAGGGGTCTCCAGTGTGCATGGGTTTCTTCATCATCTGTTTGACTGGAAGAGTGGAGAAGACCTGCATGAGGGGAGGTGTGAGCGGGAGGTTTGGGGGCTGGGGAGGTCAGTGCTATTTACTCTCATGTCGGAACGTGCCTAGGTTTGATAGCTGAATTCACCCGCGACCACGCTTTTCTGGGAGAGCAAAATCTGCCGCCTTAAACTGGTTGTGGGAGGAAGAGGCTCTGCCATGCTGAACGCTAACCATCTTCCGCCCTGTTGAAACCTGTGGCCTCATCGGGGTTGAAAGGGTGGAAAGCAGGCATGTTTTCAATAGAAAGTGTGCAGTGCAAGAAAATCCCCCGTTCCTCCTTCACCTGCCTGCTCCCTGCCCTTCCCAGCCCGGTCCTGCTCCGGCTGATGCGGGATGCGGAGCCTGCTGTGGCGTGCTAGCGAGAGAGGCGGGATCCACCGAATGCTGTCATACGTTGGGCAGCGATGACGGGCAGTGACTGCCTGCCTGGGCCTTCTGAGGTCCACTACTGAACAAGTTTAAATCCCCAACTCTCGTGCTACTTGTGGGAGGCCTCAACAGGTCTCTGTTCACAAAATAGGGATATAAAGGGGCTGGTTCCCCAAACTAAGTGCATGAATCACCCATTAGAAATTTAGCAATAAGGAAGATCATAAAAACAAGTGTGGGAGGTCATCTGCCAAGATCATAAGGATCTATGTTTGCTTCTGTGTTCTTCAGTGTTTCCCCTGTGATTTGGGAAAGGGAGAGGGGGAGAATAGTGATGTGGCAAAGTTTTTCCCACTATTCCAGTACAAACTTTCATAAGAAAGACCAAGGTCTTTGGTAGAGAAGAGAGGTGGTAGAAATAATGCGTGTGACAAGGCATCCTGCAAGACCCGTGAGGCGGTTGCTGGCAGCAGTCTGCACAGCCATCATGTCATCATTGCGGGCAGGCGGCAAGAGCGTTGGAGTTTGGAGGGTGCTTGGTGTGTAGGATCTGGCTGGTAGCATCTGCTTTTAATTTAAATGTCTTTAATTCACGTTTGCTGAGTTTTCAGCATGATTGTTACGTCTAATGTAGGGCAATGCAGGTATTTTGTCCAGGTACATTGTCTGATCCTCTGTGGGAAGATGTGCTGTAAACAATGAAGACAACAGACTGAGGAAGGTAGGAAAGCCACGTGTGCCTGTGGGTCACAGGGGCTAGTGGAGAAGATCACCTAGCCCTTTCTACACCATCTTTCCTTGTCAGAGCTTTCTCTGCAGCTTTGGGAAATGATTGCAGGCTCTGCTGCACCTGGGGCAGAAGAAAGGTGGGGGAATCAATTTCATCCTTAATGTCAGGGGAGACTGCCCAGAGCAAGCTAGGCAGGGCATTTCTGGCAGAATCATTGTTCAGGCAGCTCTCACCTCACCTGTGTCCAACAGCGACCCTCCCCAGCCCTGTTTCTGGGGTCAGTAGCCCTGCTTTCCATCCCGTGTGCATCCCTTCTCTCTCTGGGGAGGGGGCACTGGGCTCAGGGCTGTTGTCTCCTTCTGGTCTGCCCGAGAGAGCGAGCTGTCAGCCCATGGTTTAGGAGTGTTTGGGGAGAGGGAGCCCACCCGCTCACCACCCACGGGGCTGTCCTCTGAGTGCGCCGAGGAGGCGACAGTGCCGTTCTATGGAGACTGCGGATGCTGGTGACATTCCTCTGCTTCCTTCCGTCTTGCCACGAGCCGCGGGAACGATCAGACAATAGACAATAGACTGTAATATCTCTGAAAAACATTTATATCATACGGATGTGCTTTGGCAAGCATTGAATGAAGGAATTTAAGGCATTACATTATTTATCAAAACCATTAGCCTTAGGTAATGCACGCAAAAACCCCATTTGTTCTTTATCTTCACATCTATACCTTGGTATACATAATTGAAAACATTTTTTCGGTGGAAAGTAAGGTTAATATTTTCCAGCTAGAAAGCACTTTTTATCTCTTCAGCTGCCAGGTCTCTGTGCCAGCTGCATGCAAATGCCACCACTTTGGAAAAAAGAGTGGCAGGTGAAAAGTGGGTTGGATCATCCCACAAAGTGCGAGAACAGGGAAGAAAAATATTCTTCTTCTATTTAATATAGAAGACTATAAGGCAAAGCGTTCTTTGTGGCAAAAAGCAGCGTGAAGTCTTTCATGGCTGCATAAAGGAGTTTTACAAACTAGGAAAAAAAAAAATCTTTCACAAGGCCCAAGCAGAGCAAATAACGTGAGTGATATTCAATTAACCTTAAGAAATACCAGTTAAGGTTGATAATTTATCTGCGCTTTTAGACCACCATTGACAAATTCCTGTGCAAGATCCTGTTCAGGGGAGATTGCAGTAAGCAGGTGAAAAGCCTAAGAACTTGTCCAAGAATTAGAGGATAAATGGCAGGAGTAAATGATCAGGTTTTTATCACCGCAGAAGTTTAGTAGCTGGATTCTGACTGTTCTGTAATAGGGCTGCTGTTGAAAAATTATTTAACAATCTTTAATTACTCATTTGTGTTAGAAGGTTCTGAATGAATGCTGCTAGTTTAAGGGAGGGAGCAGGCAATAACTGAGCAGCCCATGAAAACATTTATGCAGCGTACAAAGGTCATTCAGGAAAGCAAATGTCTCGGCATGTAAAATATTTTAATGCCATTAAATACATCGGCTGCATTTCTGCATTGTGAGTGTTTTGTTCAGTTCTAGTTATCCCTTCCTGGGCTAAACAGAAGTCCCGGAAGACCGATGGGAGCGAGTAAGTGTATTTTAGTTGAATGTATAAGTGAAAAAAGCCAGAATTGGTCAATTTAGATAAAAAATTCACAAATGGAGATACCAGAGAAGTAAGCAAAATTTGACGTTTCTCATAAGGTAGAACAAAGGAACGATTGCTAAAATTGAAAGGCGAGAAATTTTAAAGCCAGGGTAAAACATACAGCTCTCTCTAAATGTAAACTGCTGTTCGCCCATGGAATGCTGCCTTTTGTACATGTCTGAAATTAAGACTTTTATTCCGGTTGGCATTAAATACACCCGATGAGCGAGACGGCGCGCTTGGGTAGGGAAAACTGCTGCGTAGAGGGGAAATCTTTTGTGTTGGAGCAGTTGGGAAGACATTTCCTGAGTGAACAAGTTGTGCAACAAATATGCCGCGTCCTTTCCTTTTCTCTCAAACTGTGGCCACGATGGGAGGCCGGCGAGTGCCCTGGATGGTGTGCAGGTGGGAAGGTGTACGTCAGTGCCTGCATTCCCGTATGCCCAGGGGATTTACCAGTGCAATTTGAACCTGACATTCCAGGGAGTGGGGATATTTTGTAGTGGGTGCTTAAAGCGTGGATTTATATCCTCTCTGTATTTTCAGTCATCCATTGTCTGTTGTAATTCCCCGGGGCTGTTAATTATATATATAAATCAAACAAAGTCTATGGGAGTGCCTAATATTTAAAGTGAAAGTCTAAGGCTTCCAGCGTCTGGGGCGAATTATTCTTTTCAGGCCTAACAAAGCTGGCAGAACTTCAGTTAAGGGAAGGGCAGAACAATGATGTGTTTCAACTGTGTTTTATGTAATTTGTGCACTTTATGAAGTGCTTGTATAATAATTATTTTATCCCTGAAAACGTGATAGATATTTTTCTAATGGGTTTTGAATTAAATTTGCATTTGAATTGCATTATTTTCTTTCAACAAATACGTTGTTATCACCGACTGAAATGCGTATTGAGGAATCACTTGAAACATAATACAGAAGTAGCGCTGCAGACCTCAGCAGCCCGAAAAATAATTGAAGTGAAGTAAGGAATGTTAACAAGCTCAAATGTCATCATCTTCCAAAAACTGACATTTAAGCTGATCCACATTGCCTCTCCTCCTTTATGTGGAATACAAAAACACATACATTGTGGAGTAACTAAAAGAAATGTTTGGTGGAGCTGGTTAAGAAACAGTGGACATGTTATTTTTGTATTAGCTCTTGTATAGCCACATTTGAGCTTGTTTAAAAAAAATGTAGTTTGTGTAGTGTAAAGATGTTGGGGGAAGGGGTAATGAGTTCCTACTGAATACTAATTGCCTATGAGTTGTTCAGGGAGACTGTGTAAGAATGGAGGATTTGTTGTAAATTAGTCACTAGCTGTATTGTGCGTTGCCGTGAGGTTAAACCAGAGCTGTAGAGGTGCCAGCTCTACAAAATCCTTATGATTCACTGTCTAACTTGGTTACTGTGTGAAGGAGAAAATACTATTCAGAGTAAATATTATAAAAGAGCTCCTCTAATGACAGTGTAATCTTTCTTTATAACACTTAAGCTTTAAGCTCATTTGAGCTAGAAAGATGGGAGTGACAGATTTTGAGTGGGTTATCGCTACTTTTCCAGCTGCAGCATCCCGAGGTCTTGCCAAAGTTGTAAATACTGGGAGAAGAGGTATTGCTCTGCAGTAATATAGAGTCCAGCAGATTGATTCGTGCTTTTAGCTTACTGTTAATAGTTGGCTTCTTTAACTCCAGCATTTTGCCTGTCCTTAATTTGAGAGTCCTTGTAAACCCCACTTTTAACTTTGAAACAAAGCTTTGAAAAAGCTTGCAATAGTTTGTTTACTTTTGAGATGTATTTTCTCATTCCTTACTCGGCTCCTATTGTTTTCATTTACATCAAAATGGAAAGGTGAGTTAATGATTCATTGGCACACAGTGACCTTTCAAATAGCTCTGGACCACGATGCAACAGCTCCACTCGAAGCTCTCATACTTTAACCTCCTTGCTTCTGCCTTAATATTTGCAGCCTGATCTGTCTACATGCCTGGACGCCTGAAGAGAGCAAACATTTGCAGCTTCTCCCTCCCCTGTGTTTAGTGGGCAATTTGATCCTTCTTTGTCCATTCCTTTATTTTACATCACTCTTAGACTTGACTTGCTGTTGAGAACAACAAAGTGCAACTTTGGGAATCTGCTTTCTGTTTATTTAGCACAAAAATGGACTCAGACTCTGATTCACCTTTTAATTACTCTTGGCCTTCGTTGCCTAAAATGAGGATTCGAAGAAGGGCATCCAAACCAGGTAGAAAAAGCTGTCGTCTTTTAAGTGACTCTTGCTTGATAGCTCTGCCTCCTTTTCATTGTCTGGTTGTGTGCAGGTGGCTATGAACAGCTCGCATGCTTTTGTTTTCTCTTGAAACTCTACCTCACTGTTAGTTATGCTTTTGTAGATAATGGTGTTGGAATTTGTTAAGCAAGAAGAAAGTGTTTTCTCCACATTATGTACTGTTCTTTAAAGTAGTTTTTATTTCTTTACTCTGTTAGAGCTTTTTTTTCCTTCTGGTTGCATGTGTAGCTCTCACTGAGAAGCTCTGGTGCCCTGGGAGCTGCACAGCACGGCAGCGGCTGCAGAAAGCTCTGCTGGTTACAGTTGTTTTCATTCAGAGAGAATTTGGTAATTCAAATACGCCTCAACAGCTAACAGGATTTTTTTTTTTTTTTTATATTATGTACAAAAATCTTACCAGAATGAAGCGGGAAATCTTTTTTGCTTTCTGTGAAAGAAAGCCAAAGGGTCAGTTACTCTCTTTGGTGGCAGGGTCAGTTACTGTCTTTGCACAGTTAGACACTGCCCTCCTTTGTGGAAAAGTCTTTGGGAGGTAAGCATTATAAATGTTGTCAGTATGATAAAGGGGTTTTTAAGGAGGTTGAAAGGCACTGACCAGCACGTTTATGTTAGGAAGAGCTCTCATTGAAAGCTTTAATGAGGACAGATAAATTTTTACTACATCTTAAAGCAAAGAAATGAAGAGAAAGAATGGCAAAAAATTTAATTTGTGCTTCCTTGCATAAAATTGCTTTTGTGTGTTTGAGAAAGGGATTAAAAAACAAGTAAGAGCAGTAAGATCCATCAGTGTCATTAAAGTCAGTGAGCCAGGAGAATCATGTTTACACAGACTGAGACTTTGACCTAGTTTTAGAGTAAAAAATGTGTACAGAATGCACATCTTAACGTGCAGAACACTTTATGAACTTTTTACTTTTATTCATGGGGAAATCTAGTATTTCCCAAGTGCATAGGAGTTTCTGCAATGCGTATGGAGGAACATGCGTTTTGCAAAGAAGATGAAATGGGTTGCAAGTTGCATGGTGTGTGTTCTTTACATCTCTCATGAGGACTCTTATCTGTAAATGCTGTAGCTGCACAGCCATCCTCCGTAGCACTAATGCTGTTGTTATTTATTTTATCTTTAGACAGCCTTTTTTTTTTTAATACTTCCCCTGTTGTAAAGCACTGTATGCAGATCTAGTGTTTGCATGTTTCAGTATTGCGTCTTGTTTCCCATCCCTGTTAATAGTATACCAGCACATGTGGCTTGTATGCACAGCTGACATGTATGTGGGGTTGTTGGAGGAAGAACGTGCTCTTGAGTGCCTGCACATGTTCTAGTGGTAAAGTCCTAGGATTCAGTTGTGCTTGGGGAATTGAAATTCTGGCTGCCGACGGGGTGGGAGAAGCACCTCTGCAAGGGGACAGCAGGCTCAGGATCTACGCTCGCGATCTGTGTGTTTTTGTTTTTTCTGTTAGTACCTGAACTGGGACAGTTGGTCCTGGTGCGCAGGTGTGGGGCACATACCTCACGGGTGCCTCTCCCTCCTGCGGGAGCTCAGGTCTCGGTGAACAAGAGACCTGTAGTGCCCGATGGGAAGCGGAGCGGGATTCTTCCTCCCCACCCCGAAAGTCATGAGGTCATCGTTGGGTACCTGCGCTGGGTGCTCCAGCTGATCTGGGCAATGAAATGTCAACCTCCTCCCTTCCCCTCCGAAACAGCAGGCTGCTGGTGTCCTGCTCTGGGGTTGCTCCCCCCGGGAGGCAAGGGGAGCTCCGCAAACCTCCGCTGACAGAGTCCAAAGCGGAAAGTCTCACCCACCCCACTTTGCAACATACCCATCAGCATTCCCAGATTTTAGGTTCCCTGTGTGTCCCCAGGCCAGCTTTTGTCCCTGCTCTCAGCCTAGGTGGTGGAGCCCCGTCCGTCCCCCTGAACTCCGGGGGGCTGGCAGGAGCCAAGGGCAGCCTGCACACCTTTGGGCCGTGCCTTGCAGGCTCCCTCCCTCCTGCTGCGGCTGCCTGTGCACGGCATGATTGAAGGTTAATTAGGCTCCACAGAGCATGTGAACACGACCGTGTTTTAGTGGTTGGGCTGGGGAGGGGGTCCACATTTTGTTCCTTGCCTGCAGGACAGTGCAGTGACTCTCAGAGCCTTTTTGGAGGCGTTAAAACAACCTTCAGGGGTGCTGAGGATACCTGTCTCTGACAAGCCTGTCCCACTCTGTGGGGAGGTGGGAGTCACGTGCCGAGGCCACTTGGGCAGAGGTGGGAATTGGAACTAAGCATCCTGTGTCTTGGGAAAGTACTTTATCTGTTGTGCTGTTGTATAAAATGAAATAGCAACTTATTTGTGTTTGTATATTTATTTGTATAGTAGGCAAGGTGCCTGCTCCAGGGAGGGAGGTCAGGGCTGTGAATCCCAGGTTGGAAAGGGATGCTTTCTCATGTCTCACGTTTAGGTGACAAAGATCAAAGTCAGTGGTTGATGAGCGCCTTTGTCCTCAGTGTTTCTTAGTGGCTACTTTAGGACCACATCTTGAACATGATGGTCTGATTTCTAGCACCCAGATGCCTGATCCTCTCCATGTAGTATATAGGAAATGCAATGCTTTGGTTTCTACTCTATAGATTTAGAACAGTTAAATGTTTGTCTTTACGACAGGAGCACTTCAAAGCCTACCTTGCTTTACCCTCTGTGTAACGCTATTCTTACGTACTTGCTTAATTTTGCATTCATGAGTAGTTGCAGTGTCTGAATGAAGCACTAAGATACCTGAATTGGGGATACAGATGCCCCATTAGATGTGGACCACACATTACAGACATGCATGTCACTTTGGTCAGCCCCTCACCAAGAATGTGTGGACTTCTTTCTCCAAATTCAGGTGACCGCTTCTGCATTTACAGGAGTATTTCGGCAGTCCTGCGTGATCCATGCACTTAACTGCCTGCATTTTTCGCTGACTTCATAGCTCTGTTACTTCAGTTAAACATTAACCCCTGCTCAGATTGCTGGGGGTAAATGTGGTGATGTCTGAAAACTATTCATCGTATCTAGAGAAGGGAATTTGTAATTTTTTTTCCTGGCTTTCAGCTTGCTCACATTGATGTATTTCATCTTCTGCTGTGTGCTGTCTCATAGAACAATTTAAGTTTTGATTTTTGTGGAAAAACAGTCAGTGTTATGTTCTTGCCATTTTCTGACACAGGTCATTCAAGGCTATACATTTTCATATGCCAGCATAAAGCATGTTTTGAATTATTGCTGTGATGATTGTGTTTTTTTTTTTTTTTTTTTAAAGTTGAAGTATTTTTATAAACTTTTGTGCCTGGTAACACGAGCAGCGTTTGCTGTATAACTTTGATGACAACATGGGAGAAGATGTAGAGAACTTGTGCCTCGTTATTCATTGGTCAAGGTCTTTTATTTTATCCATGTTTGGAGATTATGCTTCCCAGCCCTGTGCCTTTTGTTCACCTACATCTAAATAACGCATACATCTTTCTCGACTGTTTACCAGGCAGATGGCAGAGAGCCACAGCCTCGGCTAAAGGAGACATGCTTTTATTTTTTTCTTCTTCTGTGGCCATGGCACAGTGTACAGCCAGAGAACGTTCAGTTCTAGCGGGGGGATCAGCTTGGTGAGCTGTGCTTGCTGCGTTGTTTCAGTACCAGAGCAACTCAGCTCTGTGGTGTTTGGGTCATTTTTACCAAAGTAAGCATCTTGAAGTCCATTAGTGACTTTCACAGCTAAAACTCTGTGGGGCACCTTTACTCCCACAAGAAGTGCCAGTTTCCCCTGGTACTCTTACCTGTCTTCCCATAAGCTGTGCTGAAGTTTTGCATCTGCGGTGAGAATAAGCATTTCGAATGGGTGGGGGAGATTTTTCGAGACGTTTTTGTTTGAAAACACATTTTGTTGCTATTCCTCATCTTCCAGGCAAGGACAGCTTTGCTGCGTATTGCTACTGGTACCCAGTGCAGCAAGCTATTGCTTGCTGCCACGTTAACCTGGAGGAAGGTCTGCTAATGGTCCCCATAAGATCCAGATGACTTGTAGCCAGCGAGGGAGGCTGGAGGCAATTAGTGGGGGTGTAGGCAAGCAGTGTGTGATCTGGGCGTTTGTGATGGTTTTGTCACTTTTTAAACTATGCGGACTTGTCCAGTGGAAATAAGTTACTAGCACAGTCAATGTGTAATTAATGATGCTCTCCCCTGCGTTCAGCAAAGTCTTGAAATACTTCTCTCGTTACAAAGTTAGTTTGATGTAGTGGTCCCTTCATGCATGTTTGAAACTGGGGGGCAGAGTGGGAGTAAGGAGGTACAGTGGGGTCATATTGCAACATGAAGCCCAAAATAACCTGCTACCTTTTGTCTGTTCATTTAAAGCCCCAATGAATATGTATTCAGACATCTCACCTTTAACAACAGACTGACCAGAACATCGCCAGAAAAACATACGGCATTTGTCAGTGATAATACAGATTTATTGATGGAAAGCACTGCAGATAACATACTCTGATATATCTTCTTGTAGTTGCAGTGGTTTTCTTCAGAAATTGTTACTTAGGTTGTTAGTCTTTTACAGAATTTTAAAATAATGTAAAATTTGGTGTTAAAAGTTGCTATGTAAGTAAAAAATGTGAAGGAATAGGGGGATTTTCTTGTTCCTGGCTCGGGACATGTAATTCGTAGCGGAGTCCATTAGCTGACTGTAGAGACCTCAGCAGTGGGGACTGTTGCTGTAGTCAAGAAACTGTCTCCATAGGCTTGGGTGTACGCCGTGATTTGGGAATCCCTAACACCTGGGCTGTTTTTCAGGGGTGTGTATCAAACCTTTGCAGCCTAGCACTGGGGCCGAATACCGCCCGTGCCAGTTGTACCCAGGGGATTTACATACAGGAGTGAGTGCGTGCTGGGGAAGGTAATAATAAATGTACAAGAAGCAATGGAAAGCGTGACTTTTTTTTCTTCCTGTTGTTAGTTTAAGACCATCCCTTTCGCAGCTTTACTTGCCGCAAGAAAGTACTGCCAGTTTTGCCAAATCACATTTCCATATGATTTTAGCTGCCAAATTCTGATGAACTGCTGTAGAAAACAATGCTTTTATACCATTTATAAACAAAGGCTTTGGGATCTTGACAGATGTGAGGAAGTGGTTTGTAGCTTTAGCGGTTCTCAAGATGGCAGTCACAAAAATCACGTTAAAATTCTTGAAGGAGGAAGAAGCAAAATGAGAAGCGTAAGGATATTTTAATGGTATGAGATCCCACAAGGCCTGCCAGGACTAGAAACCAAATAATTCATAGTGTGCCATTTCTAAATGAGAATTTCCAGTTTTCTCTTAAGTATAGAGCTTACTGTTCTTGGGCTTTATGAGATAGCCTCTTAAAATTAAATAAAAGCTGTGGTGTAGCATTGCAATTTTGGCAATGGTCTGTGAGCTTTTTTGTTTTGTTTTGTTTTTCCCAAAGGAACAAATGCCATAGGCCTTGGTAAGTGTGGTTTCTAATCCAGTGCTATTTCTTCGTTACAACTTTTCTTGCAGTCTGATGGCAATAGGCATCTTGGATGGGGCTTTGAGCAACCTGATCTAGAGAAAGATGTCCTTGCCCATGGCAGGGGGATTGGACTAGATGATATTTAAATAAGTTCCTTTCCAACCCAAACCATGCTATATGATTCTGTGATCTACCAAAAGCAGTTACATTACTTTAGCAATATAGCCTGGGGAGAGTCTTTAGTGGTACCTTTTCCTTTTCACCTTTGCAGAAAGTAAATTTCTGATGCAGACTAAGAAGGATTTTTTGCATAATTTTCAATAACAGACAAACTGGAGTTAAGTTCATTGAGAGTTTTGATTTCGGATATTTTGCTTGGTATGATAACTTTCTCTATCACATAATTCTTATGCTAGTCTACCTCAGTTCACTTCCAGTGGCAATGTTTGACTTGCAGCATCATAAAATAAGGAAATTACAACTTGTGATTTTTTTGTTTAAGCCTGTTTTCACACCACCTAGAAGAAGATTGGTTTCTGCTTTCTCAAATTTTGCTCCTTTTACAATCAGAAGATAATATGAGGCCTTGACTACCAGCTCAAGTGCTGGATTGGTGCATACGCTTCATACTTATAAGCAGCTTTAAGAGACGTGGGCCTGCAGGGCAGATTGACAGTGTTTCTGTAGCACTTGGTTAGGTTTTCTGCTGCTCAAAGCCATGGAATAAAGTGCAGCTTCTTACCATATTTGCAGTCACGGACACACTATTGAAAACTAAACTCTGAATTTCTGTTAATGATTTCTGGTGAAACTGGTAATTTCTCATTTCAGTACCAAAAGCAGATGAGATGCAGTCTTTATCCTAAATGTGTTGTTCATGGGTCAAATCTTGATTGACTGCTGTCAGTCTATAAAGGCACTATCAGTGGTGTTTTATTTATATCCCTCTTACAATTTTGTTGCTGTTTTTTTTCCAAGAACAGTAATCTGCTTTATTGGTTTAAGATTAGTATTTATGTTGCTTCTAGTAGGTAGAGTGCTTTAGGAGAGTCCTTATTTGGCTGCAGTTGAACAGTATTCCATTTATATAATGTATCAGATGTTAGGTATTTAATGTATAGGTCAGAATCATGCATATTTAATCCCAGCCCATAAATCTTGTCCTATGTACATTTGCAACCACAGATCTCTACAGAGTACTAGCTTAGGTGGAAAATAGAAGGTTTTGCTAGCCAAGATACAGGAACACTTATTTTTAAGTTATATGAATGATTCTGTGGTACCTTTTAGAGGCTTGTCAACTATAGGCTTCTTGGCACATACAGCAAGTGAGGCAATTACAAAATGGGCAGATTTTTGGGTTGCCACACAAATATTACTCAAATTGTAATCCTAAGATTTGATGCTTAATGTTTAACTTTGCCATTTTTATGACAGCATATATACATGAGAAGAAAATGGTTTGAGATTTAATGGCATATCTTCCACAATTTCTTTTTTCCAGAGCAGAGACACTCTACCCTTGATGTTCTCAGGAAACTCAAGGCTCCACCTACTTTCTTTGCTGCAACCAGACTTTCTGCCATGCTGAGTGGAAGTGATGAAGTATATGCAAACTGCATGGTAGTAGACCAAGTAAGCTTATGTTTGAACTTTTGGGATTTTTTTCATCATCTTCTGTTATGTGATAGTAGGATCTTCTGGATCTGTCAGCAATGGTGTGTGGCCAATTAATAAAGGTCTAAAATAAAACCAGTAATACCTCACACTTCTCAGCTGTAGTTTGTAACCCGTTTATGAGGCCTCTTTTAACAGATTCAGTTGATGATAGGAATTATTCTTCCTAGTCTGTAGGGAGAACTCTAAGGCAGCTCTTACTGTCTTCCTTGTGTGTTTGTGAGCTAGATTGCATTGCTTCTTTCTAAGAAACATTAACACTATGTAACTTGTTTATGTGCACTTCAGATTTTCTGAATTCTTACGTTCACAAAAGAGGTGAATTTGCTGATGCTGGCTAATTTTAGAAATTAATTATAAGCTCATAGCTAAGCTTAGAGGCTCAACAAAAATGTGATACTGCTGAGAAGGTGAAGTCCATGACCTACAACTGGCATGGAGCATTCTAATACTAGAGAACCTGACTTAGTATTCGTGTTTCTGATATATTTCTCACCATCTTGAGATGAGCTGGAGTGTCCAGACCAAATCATATTTTATATCATCATGTTGCACCTGAAATCTCTCCTTCATGGTCACCCTCAGATACCATAACTTGGGCAGGGGGGACTAGTACAACTCTTGTGTATAGCGGTTGTGTGTAGTTAAGCAGCGGCCAAATTCTGATGGTACGTAGCTATGTTTCAGTGATGGTTGAAGTGATTTCTTTATTTGTAACCTGCTGTGGCTTCTCCCTGGCGTGAACGTTGGAATATAGGAGTAAGAAATTATGAGATCATAATGTTAGGAGAAGACTGAGATTTTGCAAGTGTGATTCTGCCCCTTCCCCCTTTTTTTTTCCCCATTCCCTGAAACACTTCAGCCACAGCGTTCACTGCAGGTCTGATTCATTGTGACAACTGAGGCGGAAGTTTCAGCCAGAGGCCAGCGTGCTCAAAATGCACCTAAGGTTACTGAAAGATGCGTGAAATAATGACCTAGGAGCAAGCAGCTGGCAGGGGTCTATATATGCAATCTGTGAACCCCTGACTTTAACAATGGTTGGAAGGACAGAGCTGCAGAAGCGTTACGGATGTGGATATTGCCTGGGTATATTGCTGGGGGGGGTCCTTCAACTTGGATTACGAACCTTTGCTCAATACCGAACCGCATGCAAATTTGTTAAATTGCTGATTGGAGGCAAATTCTCCCGCTAAGCACCACGCAGCAGGAGCTGGAGCGGCTGCTGGAGGAGGTGCCTCTGGTGCGGAGGGGAATTGCTGCCTGGGCAGGAATAACTTTGAAGGGGGGAAGAGCTGTGTAAGACCTGGGAGAAGCATTTTACCTTCGTGCATCTCATCTGCACAGCGCAACAAAAGTAATTCCAGACTTGCATGTGCCGAATCTTTGAATGCAGACATGGGCTGCTGTAAAAATGCCAGCAGTTCTTTCTGTCTTTTATGAAGAGAAACATCATTACAATGGGGGTGAAAACATATCTCAAGTGGGGCTGGAGAGGAGGAAGTCCGCAATCTGAAAGGCCATGGCTTTGGAGACGCTTCCTTTCTTCTTGCTTTTATACAGGTGTTTTTTGGAAGTTGAGTGTTTTCAGTGGCGATGTGACTTTTCAATATTATTCAGCATCTAAATAGATGACAGTAGCATCTAACTAAAAGACTGACAATAAACTGTATTTTAATATTCTCTGCAGAGTTGACAGGAGAATTCAACCTCAGCTGCACAAAGAATTATTTATTACCAGGGACTAAATCCTGATCCCTATACCTGAGAAAACATAATTCCCAACTCCATTCCTGTCTTTGTGCAAGTGAAGGGGTTCTTCATGTCCATAATTGCTTAATGGCAAAAAATAAAGATTCCTTTCCCTTCCTCCCCTGGAGAACCTCTGTTCCAGGTCATGTGTCTTCATCTCAAAGCTTAGAAAATTTGTGCTGGAAAATTAAAAGTGCATTGATGTGTAGGCTGATTTTTCTAAATTAAATTGCACAGTCTTTGAATTCCTCTCCATATGTCTCTCACAGTGATATGTTATGCATATTTTTTGCTTGACTTAAGGATATTTTTTTAATCAAAGCTATAAATATATGAATTGAAACATTTAACAAAAGGTATAAACATGAGTGAGAATTCCATTAGACTTCCAAATACCAATTCGTTGCTGTTCTATTTATGGAAAAAAGTAATGCAAGGTCTCAAATATCTTAGCCGTATAACTTGCTTTCAATTCATGTGCTGTAAAAAGCAATGGGGGAGTGGGGGAAGGCAAAACATATAACCATAAATAAAATGGTAAACTAGTCTGATCCTTGTTCCCTGACAATACATCTTGTTACTGCCTCTTACCAGCATTCATTTTTTTCTCTGTAGGCTGGAGATTTAAAGACTAACTATGTTCATGGAGATGGTGTCAGCAGTGAATATTTGAATCCCACCAACTCAATCCTGATGGCTAAGAGCTCTTCCTCTCCCTCCCTTGAGGAGAATGACCAATATGTATATGTTCCAAATGAAGAAAATGAAAGGTCAATGAAAAATGGAGAAAATGCAGGTTTAAGACATACTGTTTCACCTTCTGATCTGTATGGAGCAGATTCATACCTTCCATTCAAGACCCACGGATTTATTAAGGATCGGGGCCAACTGTATGCTGATGTGAAAAAAAGAAGGTATGGAATTGAGTTGATGATCTGGCCAGAGTAAGGATTATTTATGATGACCTTTTATTTCAAAAGATGGAGCAGAATCTGGAGTAATAAATAATATTACTGCAGTAAAGTCACTGTTTTCAATCACTGATATATAAATTGTCTTAATGATCTGTTTTCATAAAATAGGTATGAAGACATTTTTAACAAATAAAAGGTGTCCTCTAAGTAAATTAATTTTTAATGCAAATTTGTACTTTTATACCTTTTTTCTTGTATGTGTTCTTTAAAAAAAAAAACCAGAATCAGCTGTTCACTGTAAGAGTTTCCATTGTGTCATTTTTGTCAGAAACCAGAATTTCACCCTAGTTTTCCTCAGTTGTATTTTCCATTAAGAAAATAGTCCAAAATCTGTTGAACTCTGGGAATCTTTCCATTCTTTGCACTAGCCTGTAGAAGGACCGACTTACTTGCATATATTTTTTTACCTCAAAAGACATACTACAGAGTACAGCTCATGTTTCTGATAAGTTCAGACTGTTTTTGTGCTCTTTTGCTGGTACGCAGGTTTGCTGCCAGCAGAGCAGTCTGAGGATACTCCTCCACATGGCTTTAGGTTGTGTTGTGAACTGGTTGGCTTCAGGAATGCAGAGGGCTTTGAAGATGAATTTATAATTTTTTTAAATAATTTTTTAATTATTTATATAAGTTTTTAATAATTAGTAGATTTCCTTTATAAAAAGGCTTTATTGCTTCTCTGGATAAGAAGAGACATCTGTCCAGGCTTCTCTGGATAGAAGAGGCATGAAATCAGTTCCTCCTTGTACAGGAGGAAATTTGAATCTGTCTCCCACCTCTTAAGAGTGTTTGGACTAGCTGGAGGTATGGCATCATATCTATGTAAAAACAGTAAGGAAGCAGTAGTGTCTGTCCGTTGTTGATTGAAGGGGCAATAACATTTTCTCTGCCTTAATTCTGAGTTTCTTATGCAACTATGAAGTCTCACTAGGAGGAACCTTAATACAAATAAGACAATAAATGTGAGACTAGGAGTTGTTCTTTCGCAAACCTTTTATTTTTACTAGCTATGGAGATATCATGTAGATTACTAGAAATAGTCTTCTTCTGCCTTTCTGTCATAAGCATTTTTCTTCTGTGTATTTTTAGATGTTTCCACCTTTTTTTAAGACCTAAGTCAGGTCCCTGTACGTGAGCTGTAAGAGCTTATATGAATTTTCGGAGAGATGGGATTGACCTTAATATGTCAACAATAAGTGATCCAAATATTACACATAAAATGATACTATCAATATGTAATCCCAGCAACGCCTTTTTTGAAGTATCTGAGGTGATGTGGCAAGTTACTTAGCAGATCTCTAAACCAGCTTTTTATGTCAGAAAAATTCCCCGTGTAAGTTACCCCCAGTAAAACACATATGCTTGTCTATTGACATAGACATATATTGCTTTGCCAATTTTAAAATATGACAGTAACTGATAATGCAGTTAAATAACTTGTTTCTGAGATAACACATGGGCTATTACTAGGAAACATTACGAAAGATGGTCTAGGTCTTCAGAAGTGTAACAAGGAAGTAGTTTTGGACAGTATTGATAGATTTGCCCTTCAACAAAGTGAATTGTAGTGGTGTGTGAAGGAATTATTGTGCTATTATTCCTGGTAGGGACTCTGGCTATTTAGAAATACCACACATAATTGAAAGTTTTATGTTGTAAGGCTGGAATGTTATTGCAAGCAGTCAACCGTTCCTTCCAGTCACTCTGATGAAGAGACCATGAACTTGCTCTTGCAGCTAATGGGATCCATCCCGGGAAATCCTGGTACTGCTGAGAAACCTTACTGTGCTCTTCCTCTCAGGAACCCTCCCGAATCAAGTAGCCTTTAGGTGTTTGGGGTATTGATTTAGACAGAGATTTTTCTCAGTCTGTTTATAGTCCTGTATGTTTTTAAGTTTATATCTTTTGGAATGAATCTCAAAAATGGTCTCAGGCCCACCTTCATCTGTCTTGTTAGTTTTCTCTTCCATCCTCCATCAAGTCACAGATGTAGAAAAAAAGATGTCTGTGAATAGCCACGTCATATCTTTCAAATACACGTGCCCACAAAGTATCCGTATATACCCACGTATCTTAATACTGAAATCTGAGCTGGTTGTCTCAGTTCTCCTTATCATTTATGTGGAGAGGCAGGTACATATGTGGAACAAAACATGACATTTTTAAGGGAGGTGCTGAACATGGGTCTGAAAATCATCCTCCAGAGGTGGCTGACTGTGATGGGAGTCTGTGTGATCGTGGGCGATGCACGACTGTACTGCAGATCCATGAGGTTGGGTCAGATGAGTCCTGTACAGAGTGACTGACCGTGACCAGGTGACTGCAAACCTGAGAGGGTACTCAGAGCATGACTTACCTGACATAATCGTGGTGGTTTGCGTTGTCATTGGTCAGTGTATACAGCAGTATCTTTGCATGTTGCATTAAGGTTGAGATGGATTGTAACTAGAATTCATAGTAATTATAGACTTTGTTGTACGCTTCAGTTCAAGTCTCGATGACCTTGAAGTAGACGGTGGAAGTGGAGGTGTTTCAGACAGATCCCATGTTCACTATGCTCCCCTCAGCTCTTCAGAGGCCATGGCTTGTAGCAGAGATGGATTAGACTTACCTACCAGTCTGCAGCCCAAGGTATTTGATACACTCTTGGTTTGCATTGTTTTCCTTTTAAGTATATCACTGAAAACATGTGAGAAACATCTGAATCTGAAGGGGAAAAATGCATTCCCAGCTGGCAGTGCTAGTCCCTCTGGAGACAAGCACACACAAGGTTGTGGAGCTGGAGCTCCTCAATTGTGTCTGGGATCAGCAGCAGCAATGGGAAAAGTCCATTGGAGATTCACTCCAGCTTTAAAAAAAGCATCATTTATCAGAAGTGTTTCAAAGGAAATATGCTGATTCACTGAACCTGAGGTTTTCTAAAGAAAATATATTTAGTGAGGAAATGTTTAACCAGCTGTAGTTATGTGAAAGGGTAACAGCTTTGTAAAGTATAAAACAGCCTGCTGCCTGTTTTAAAACAATTGCTAGATTCAGGGGAAATTCAGTTGGGTTTTGTGCATTGACCAGTGCAAATCTCTCCTCTTCATTATGGTTTTCTAAAGTATCCTGGCTAGCTTCATTTTCATTAGACCATGGTGCCATTTCTGAGATCTTCAGGCACTTGCATAGAGTTACTTTTTGTTCCTAGGGATTCTTCATGATTTTATTAGGCTTCTTGCCACTTTAGAGCTTTATCTGACCTTTGGCAAATGATTACATGAAGTGAGAAAAAAAAGTCCAGCACAAACACTGAATTCTGTTAGGGCTACTTTTAAACACAATGAGGTAAGCAGTTCAGGAGTTTGCTCTGTTGAAAAGTAAATGATGTATCAAAAATCAGGGGGTTTCCTTTCAAGCCTTATCATTGGCATATTTGGAGATGAGAAATTCTTTTCAGGCACAATAAAAAAAAACGCAGAGAGAAGAAAGAAGGAGGCTAACTCCTTTCTTTGGAAACTCTGACATCAATAATTACCAAGGCAGGGTGTTAGTATACATGAGATGTTCTTAAGGTATTAAAGTACTAAGGTTAATGGTTCCCTTGGTAAAAGAAGATAGCTTGGTCATCAGATATAATGGCCAGCAACACTGTTTGGATGGTGCTTGCCACCAAACTGGAGAATAATGTAAGCATTTTCTTAGTCTAACTTGTACCCACAAATTATTTCCTGTAATACACAAAAATGTAGCATGGTGGAAATATGACAGACTTCTTGAGAATTCAGATGAAGTTGTCAAAAATCATACTTCAACTTAAAAGCTTTAATGGAGCCAAGAAAATGTGTGCGTGTGTTCAGCCATCTTTCAGAAATTCTGTCTCTGATTTATTTTGTTTCTGTTTCTGATGCATTTCAAAATGACACAAATTTTAATTTGCTGCAATTGTAGGAATGCACAGTGTCTGGGATTCGGTCACGCTCCTATTCCTGCTCCTCGCCCAAAGGTTTATTAGGAAGACCTCGCATTCCTCGGGACTTCACAGCTGGGGATTTGAATGAAGGTCAGTGCTCTGGCTTTGCACCTGCCCAGCTTCAGCCCATGCCTGCCTGCTTCAGCCCAGTGCTGATGGCTTTACGCAGGCCTGTCCTGTACACAGACTTTGCCAACATGCATGGAAGCAGGGTTTGGTTGCCTTCATATAGCCCTACCGTTGTCTCTCACTCTTCTCCTGCCTACTGCCCTGTCATGTCCTCCTGTGATAGAGCAGCTGATCCTCGTGAGGGCACACAAACTGGGAGAGCATTAGTCAGACAAAGTAAAGCAGGCAAGGGCAGTAATCTTCTTTTTGGAAGATGATTACCCCAGCCTCCCACTGGGTGCCCATCAGAGACCATGAGGAAGCTCAGGAGGAGGACGCAGAACAGGCATCACACAGGGCAGATGGCCCCAGCTTCTTGTAGATCCTGGGCAATCACTGAAACAGGGATGGGCTATTATCTCCAAGGCTGGGGAGCAAAAACGACCCTCTCCATCAAGTGAAACCAGAGGTACAGCTCCAAGAGCTTGTAATTTTTTACAAATTGTTTCCAACATGCTTTATTTCTTGACATGTAGTTTGATATTTAGTAGAAAACCCACACTTTTTGCAGTGAGGGTATGGGTTGTATTTGAAAACCATGCAAAGCAATACTGTGCTTTTCATACAGATCACATCAATTAAAAACCACTTGCATTTCAAGAGACCTGGCCTCTGTCGCTATAACCCTGTCTGTTGCCATACTTCCAGGTTGTCTCTCCCTCCTGTTAGCTTTCCACTAGTCCTGAGCAAGATGTGAGTTAGATTGAACCAGATGGGATGGAACCCAGAGCAGTTGTGGATGCCCTGTCACTGGAAGCGTTCAAGTTTAGGTTGGATGAGGCTTTGAGCAACCTGATCTAGTGGAAGGTATTCCTGCCTATGGCAGGGGGGTTGGACTAGGTGATCTTTGAAGGTCCCTTCCACCCAGACCATTCTGTGATTCTATGACACTGAATGTGAAAACACGCAAAAGTTGTGGAAATGTTACCGTTAACTTTGAAACCAGTTAACAAATTCAAAAGCTGTTGGGGATTGAGATGGAGAAAACTGATGGGCAGACATACAGTGACTGCAGACATCTTTTTTTTCCTTAAGAAACTGTGTTAAACAGTGCAGTGAATAACTTGTCTGTGGTTGTCTAAATTCACTGTAAGATTTTGTGTCCCCTGGTAAGGAGGAGTATGTATTGCAGCCTGCGGTGCGCAGCTGTGTTGTATTTTTCCCCATCTCTTAATGTATTTGTAAACGTTTGTATCCAACAGATTAGGTGAGAAGTCTTTGACAAAACAAGGCAGAAGGAAGAGGGAAGCATGTCACAGAAGTAGAGAATGGCAGATCAGCAGTGTGGTGTTGAAATTACAACAGAATTCCTTTGACCTTGCAGCCAAGGGATTGTTGGTGTCAGCCCGTTAAGCTTCATCCTGACACCATTACCTACTCTGACCTGACCTGGGCTTGGGTGATGTCCTGCTCATTCTCTCTCCCCTTCCTCCTGGGACAGTTGGTGCTGGTCCTTTACCTGTCTTGTGGAGAAGGTGGAGATGCTTTCCTGTCCATGCCTGGGAGACGGGCTGTTCTGCAGCCCGCACGGCAGATGCAGTGTGCTGCTGGGAGGGAGGGTGGTGGTCTGCTGAGGTTCCTGCTGTTCCTTCCCTGCCACCAGCATCTCCTGCCTCGTCCCTTGTCTTGCCAGCGTTTTGCGGGGACAGGAGCATTGAACAGAGTGTCTGGCACCTGGCAGTGGTGATTACTGTGTGGGGCAGGCACAGCTGTGCTCACATCTGGCTACGGGACTAGCCCAAGAGCTTGGTCCAAGAAGCTGGTTGATCCTGATCTCTGCGGGCTGTAGCGGGATTGGGTCTGGGTCTCTGCAGGTGTCTGCGCACTGAAAACCTGCCCTTTCCCCCTCCAAAGGTGTCAGTGCTTTGGCCATTGCGTCCAGGGCTTAGCCGTGCAGGAGGGAGGTGCTGCTGACCTTGTACATTGCAAAGAAACGTAAGCCAAAGCAGTTGAATGCAGGATGGCAACAGGACGGTCTTTCTTGCACAAAGTATGAGAAAAAAGTGGGAAATCACTATCCGTTTCTGATGGAAGCTTTTCAGTATGCTCAGGTTTAAACAACTGCCTGCTTTTATTCAAGAAGGTATTACCAGGCTGTACCAGTAAAGGATTTGTCCCTGCTCTGTAGATGGTGTGCTCACGAACAGTGGTCGATCCCTCCTTCAGGCTCTTTCACTCTCTAAGTCAGTGTCTCTGCTCCACCCTTGTAGTAAGTACCTCAGTGCCAACCCCATGGTGCTGTTTTGCATGAGGCTGTCTTCCATCTCCCATGGGTACATGGCCTTCGTTTTTTCTGAAAGCATCCTGAGGCACAGGTTGTGCCTGGCAACTAACTGAAATGCCCTTTTAGTCTCCCTGCTTCTTTGGTAAATATTCTAGCTCTCACTAACCTGAAGTCTGTGTTTGGCTGAAGACATGCTAGTTCAGCGAAGCACATTTCAGTCTGTATCTAACTCTAGGGAAGGCATCGTCTGATGCTTTGACTTAGGCAGGTGTTTAAGTATCTTTCTGAACCATACCTGTGGTAGCTCTGCAAAAAAGGTCTACAGAATGGAATGACTTCTAATTTGGAAATGGTAGTATGGTCTCTATCGTGTTTGCCGTTGTGGTGGTTTTTTTTTTTTTCTTTCCAGAACAACCCAACTGAATTATTTGTCTTTTATTTTGCTTTTTAGACAGTTTGTTGAAAAGTGTCCCCTTGAGTCCTCTCTATTGTTTCTGTGATGTAAACTTGTAACACATTACACATCCTCTGCAGTACATAGACTAGTAATACTCTTCTTTATGTAGAGAGACTTAAATTTTTTTAATACTGTAGATAAACCTGCATAAGATAGGTAATTACAAATATTAGAAGAATGTCATTTAGGTATTTTACAACAAATTGTATAAAAAGCAAAATGAAGTGTGAATCATTCAAGTCTGGGTTGTTAAGAAAAACAAAAGAAACATTTTTGTTATTCTTAAAAAAAGACTGTTTGCAGATACTGGCATTCACTGGTATCCATCTCAGTTCTGGCAGATTCTGTCAACTAAACAAAGCTTAGCAGGCAGCGGTCTTACCCTCATGAATGCTGCTTCTAATGTGTGTGCTTTCCTAACTTTGAAATGACATTGCAAGCCCTTAATGACAAGCTTAACGGCCCGATGGAGGTCGTGCGTTTCAAATAAACCTGACGACCTTGCAGTCTGAGTGCCCGAACACTGTTTATGTCTTGCAGAGCGAGCGTACAGCCTGCCCGAGCAGTCCCGAGAGAAAAGGTACGGGTACTTGTCGCACCCGCGTTCTGCGGCGCCGGCAGCAGGTCTGTGCAAGAATGCCATCTAGGGAGCTGAGCGGGGAAGAAGCCTTGCCACCCCTCGCAGCGGGGTTTTTAGCAGCAGTTTCGGGGAGTGCTGCCTGCCCAGGGGGTCTGTAAGGCCATGCCTAAACCCCGTGCTGAGCTCAGCCCGGCGCTCTCCGTGCCGTCCTCACCGCGCACCTCCCGCGGCGGAGATGCGCTGGGCACCGCTGTGGGAGCTGCACGGTAGGGATGTGCCCCTGCTCGCGACGGGAGCTCCTCTCCACTGGAGGGAGGTCCAAAAACACCGTAGTGAAAGCAGGGAGGCTTTTGATACCGACCGTGAGCTGGGCAAGCTTGTAACACGTTGCAGGTTCAGAGCGCTCCTTGGGCCCCTGTTACTCCTTTCTACAAAGAGGGGTTGCAGTCTTTTTAATAACACCGACTAAGCTCGTAATAAAATGTAATTGTAAGTGTTAGGTGAAACAAGCAAAAGTCCAGATTCTGCTCTGTTTTAAGGGACTGTTGCCACTGGAATGAGGGTTTTTTCACTGGTCTCTGTTTTAGGATTCAGGAGGAGGAATGGAATAAATACATTGTACCCTCAAAAAACGAGTCTGAAAAATGTAAAGTGAGTCGGACTTTCAGCTTTCTGATGAACAGAATGACCAGCACACGGAATAAGAGCAAGGTAATTTGGGGTTTATGTCTGTATTATTACGTGTAATTATGTCACTGTAATTAAATGAATTACAGATGAGAATCTAAATTTTTATGTAAAGGTAAGTTGTTGTTTGTTACAAAACCATTTAAGTAATAGGAAGAAACTTTTATCTTTATTTTTCAATTTTAAAACGTATGCAGGGTACCCTGAAATAGCCTTCATATTAGAAAACAGCTTTCCTTTTCAACAGTAGCCTTTGCTGAACAATATAAAGTATTTCCCTTGTCATTTTTGTGATGTTATTAATAATGTCATTTGAAGATTTAGCCAAAGTTTATATGGATGAATTGTCTTTAAGAAATAATTTTCTTTGTTACATAAAATTAAGAAGTATGGGCCTGTTCTTGCAATTACTCTCAATAAGTACGTGAGTCTGTGACTTCTACGTTGGCATGTAATCAGTTGAATTTGCCTTATTTGAAGTTAATGGGACTTCTTGCATGAGTAAGTACTGCTTAGTGTTAAAGACTTGCAGACTTGAGGCCTGCACAGTCAAACATGCATACTATGATATGTGTTTAATTTTGAGACATCTGAAATTTAGATTAACAGCATCAATTAGCAGCTTGAGAGATGGGTTTGGCCTACAGGATCTTTCCGGTTGGCCTTCTGGCAGTTTTGTAGGCTTTCTAGTATGCCTTCCAGTGCTCCAGGATATCCGAACGTACCTAGATGTGAGGATGGTTGGCTGAGGCAGTATCTTCACAAGTGACAGAACTGGCTGCAAACACGTATGTCCTGCCCATCAGCCATACATAAGCCTGTCTCCTAAAGAATAAATATCAGGGCTGCTCGGGGAAAAGTATACTCGCACCAAGCAGCGTACTGTAAAAATAGGCAGAATTGATTAAATTCATTAACACTCATTAAAAATAGGTTATTTCTCATGTCTTTTAAGATCTAAAGACAAATCGTCTAAATTTATATAACTGCAGGTTTAACTGCAGAGGCACGAGTTTGCATGTATGCCTTAGGGAGGTGTAGACACTGATATTTGTTTGTATGTGCAGCAAGTCAATGACAGTTTGTAGATACTTTTTTTTTTTTCCCCCGCTCCCCCCAGCCCTTTCCTTTTTGCAGCTTTATGAATGTATTTCTGCCAGTCTTCCTTGATAATGCTTGCCTGATTAGCTGCCAGTGAAAGCAATGCCTGCATCATTTTAGGACTTCAGCAATCTTGAATGTAATAATACAGTGTACGGTTACAAGTCTTCTAGGGAATGAATGTTTTAGAATATTTTGCTCTTCAAAGGGATTGTTTTAGTGTTCTTAAGACTGAATTAATTTATCTTCCTTTCTAATGTCCCTTTTTTTACTTTTTTTCCTGCCTCTGCTGTTGGGCATGAAGACAAAAAATAAAGATACCAAAGATAAAGAGAAGCTGAGCAGGCACAATTTTATGAACGGGACCTTCTCGGGAGTTGTCCCATGTATGACCTGTGAAAAGGCCCTCCTAGGAAAGGAGTCACTGCAGTGCTCCCGTAAGTAGTTGCTGGTTTTCACGTGTGACCTTACAGTATTCCGAATCCTGCTTTGGGATCCTGGTTCAGTGTTTTGTTTCAAGAAGAAACCTTGCCTAGATTTGGATGTACCTGGTTTATGTAACGAGCCGAGGTTGGCAAGGCAGGGAGGAAGGACGGCGGGTGACAGCTTCAGGAGGGACCATCTCCTAGCCCCAGCACGATAGGCAAAGACACTTTCCTAGCCGGGGGCTGGAACATCAAAGCATCTAAGGGCCACGTTAGTAAGTGGACATGGAGGAGGGAAAAATGTGAAGCCTCAGAGTAGCATTTTCTGTGGGGACCCTGTTGGGTGCCAGTCTTTGAAATGCACCTTCTGTTTCAGATTGCAACGTGATTGTGCATAAAAGCTGCAAGGAGTCTGCTCCTCTGTGCACCAAGGTAACTTCCTATACTGCACTGTTCTTACTACAGCATGCCTGCTTTCCAAGGGGTCTAGAAATGTCACGAAGGAAAAAAGAAAGTACACACAGCCGGCCCAGACCCAGTGCCTGTGTGCAAGGGGCTGCAAGGCTGTCAAAACATCTAATGTGAGCAGCAGAGCAAGCACTGTGCTTGAACAACAGTTTTTAGAAGGGGGTCAAAAATAAGTGTAAAGAAATATTTCTGTTTTTGAAGAGTTGCAAGGTCAAATTATAAAATAGTGTGTCTGGAGGGATACAGAAAGGGCTTAAAAGGAAACGCTCCTCAAAACCACAGATATCCCCTCGTGTAGGAAGGAGGATCTCCTGTGTTTGGAATAATGGAAAGCAGATATGGAAGGGGCTTAGGGAGGCGACCTAGTCCATCTCCTTACCCTCAGGCAGGCTGACATCTAGGTAACAATTTGGGCAGATGTTTGTCTGATGTCTTCTGGAAAGTCTCTGGAGGAATAGACTCCACAGCCTGCCGAGGCAGTCACTCCCAGTGCTCAGCTGCCACTGCAGGGCAAAATCAGCGCTATAGTTGATGGATACTATCTCCTTGTAGGTAGGAACACAGGCATGGTGAGGTTATCATGACAAAAAAGTCACTATCAAAAATAGTTGTGTAAGGTTTCTGCCCTCATGGAATAAAATGGGACTTGCAGAGGAGTGTACTGCAGCAATACAGGTCTTTTTTCAAATTAGTGGAGTGTGTTTTACTGATGTAGCTGAGTTTTGCATTATGGTGACTTGCAGGGACAACATGTTTCCACAGAGACTCTTCAGGGTAAACAAGCCTTAGACTGGACATAAATCAGGTGTTTTTATTTATTTTGGTTATAGTTGTTGCATTATAGCCTTGCACAAATTTCTGGGCAACTTTAGGGCATTAGGACAGCTGAAGTGGTACCTTTATTTACTGGGACTGGTGGGTTTTCTATCAAGAGGACACAAGAGCCCCTACCACCTTTGGCTCCTCTCAAGAAGAATGAGGTGCAGAAAACGTTCACTGACCCATCTCAAGTGAAATACATGCTTAAGCACAGCAGGCTTTTGCTACAGGTTTTGCAAAAGTGCAGTTTAGAAGGGGGATTGATTCTGCGTGTGATACCCAGGCTTCCTCAGGTAGTGCCCTGCCACAAGTGCTTCAAGTTTATTTGACTATAAAGCCCTGAATGTGAATGCCTTTTCTTGCAGCCTTCACAGGCAGTAGTCATATGGAGAAAGTAGAATGCTCTCAGTGACTTGGTTTCAAATAAAGAGATTCAGTAGTAGTACAAATAATACCATTCTACTCTGGATATAGTTATCTACTGTTAAGTAATAAACTTGGATTTATTGGTTATAGGTAGAAATTAGGACCATAATTTAGGACCATTTTCTTGAAGCCCATTGTGTGATGATACGCGGCAGTGAGTTACTACTTGACTATTTAGTCTGTTACCAGCTATGTTTTCATTGCAATTTCAAAAAATTCTTCTTTTTTCAGAAATCCCAGGAGAGATACCATAATAAAAACAAACCCCAAGCAGGTGTAACAAGTAAGTTAAGAAGAGTAAACCTAGCACTTCTAAGTTAACCCGTGGTTAAAAATCCTGGGACTGACAATATGAACTTTACTACATCATTTGTGTGTTTCTCATTTAAGTATCTGTAAGAAAGTGTGTGTGTCTCTGATATGAGTAGGATTTTTTAAAGAAATGGCTCTTGAATTAACTCCTTCTCTGCTAAAATAAGTGGGAGTATTACTATGTTTTGTTTTCAGTGAAAGTGAATATCAAAAGTAGTCAGTTCTGTCTTGTGCTTTTGGTCGTATGCACAAATATCTGGGTCTCCTGCATTCAGGTTGCAATGCTAGAGCATGTATGATTTGAGGTTGTTTTCCTACCAGTAATGTTCACACTGGAGATATTCTTCTTTGCCTACAGGCTTATCTTTATATTCCGTGGGACAGCATCACAGTCTTGTACCATGGCAAGCGGACATTCTTGATACCCAGTGTAGGTCTATATGAACACGAGATAGCATTTCACAATATAACTGTGCTGTCGATGACATACTCTACATTGTTTGTCAGAATTTTGCGTTGTGGTTTGCCTCACAGATTCCCTGCCTGGAGATGTTTCACAGACAGTGCTCTCCCCAGTGCATTCTTCTTCCTCTCTGCCTATCGGACTGTCTGCTGGAAGGAGGGAAGCCTCACAACAGTCCCACTTCTTGTCCAAAAGTGTCCCCAGTGCCAGTTTTGAAAGGTAGAAGGCAGCTGCCAGGGAACTATCCTAAACACATCATTCAACCTTTCTAGGAAAATTGAAACCATTAAAAAAATGTGGGATTTTTTTTTTTTTTCCTGCTATAGGAGGTCTGCACCATTTTCTGAACAAGACTCCGAGACCAGCACCTGGAGGTCCAAGTCACGGTCTGAAGAGATGTTACAAGCATTAGGGACCTTTTCTTCGATGGATCATTTTATGATGGAAGGTGAGAAGTACTGCACATTTTACAAACCTGTATTGGAAAGTGCAAAATAGAAAAACTCCTTAGTTGACACAGGAAGCCACTTCATCTGCTAAAAGAAAGCACGTATTTTTGATAATTACAATTGTGTCCCTCATTAAAATGGTATGATCAGATGCATTAATCTTAAAATACAACTTTTCCTTTCTTCCTTGTAACTAACTCTTTGATAACTTTTAGAATATTTTTGTGTGGTGTTACCATTTGAAAATAACTGGGATAAATGTATTTCACATGCTTGCAGAACCAGAACAGCAATATACTTTTCTTCTGCACTCATCTAATCATCTCCATTGACAGTCTACATTGCAAAATGTAAACCTACATCACTTATTTCCTCAGTAGCCCCAAAATCTTACCTCTCACTGGTGAACTGCCCTCCTACAATGGCTACATTATCCTTGTGAAGTGAATAGAAATAGGCTTTTTCTACAGCTACGTGTGAGACTGAATTTCAAAGCTGAAGGGCATTTGCTCACAAAGAATGGTGCAGATATCTCTCACTGGACATCTGCAAAATGGCCAGTGCCTCTCCACCACCAAAACTAGTTTTGAAAATGTTGGGTTTTATTTTTAAATTTTAAAAACTTTGCCAAGCAAGTATAAAAAGGATTTAATCTGAGAAAAGAAAGGTGGGGTTTTTTGTTCTCCCTCGCTGTCACATTTGCATTTCAACACTTTGGTAATAATACTGACACCTGGCAAACTTCTCTGTAAAGCCACTGCCAATGTTTGCAGAAACCTTCTCCAAAGGTCATCCCTGTGATGTGTTCCCCTTATTATGTGAATAGATCTGCAGGTGCAAAGGGACTCCCCTTACTGTTCATATGCTGGTGTTAATGAGGTACGCGTTTTGTTGTAGATGATGTGGATTTGTCTCAGTGGACTGATCTCCGCACAGATGCACAAGAGTTTGAGGCAGAGTCCTGGAGTCTTGTTGTGGATCCAGTGTTCTGTAGCAAGCAAGAAAAGGATGTCATCAGGAGGCAGGATGTCATTTTCGGTCAGTATTTCAAAGCTTTGTATAGGTTTAAAAACAATCTGGTGTAGAAAAGAGAGAGGGAACCTATACGTTTTATGTCCGGAATAATAAGAAGGTTCAAAGAACATTTTTGTCACAAATTATGATGTGTCCTAAAGCTAAGGAAATGGAGAGTAGTGACTACCAGAGACATGACTACCCTTTTTGCAGAATCGTTGAGGTTGAAAGGGACCTCATCCAGTCCCCAGCACAAGCAGTTGCAACCCCAGCTTGTTCAGTGCAATACAGTTGAGAGAACCATGCCAGAGACAGATAAATTAAGTCTTCCTGCATGAGGCTCACACAGAAAAGAATGATTATGACTGTATATTTGAATGTTGCTAAGTCTATCTTAGAAGGTGTGCAAAATGTTCTGGTGATTACTATACTATGCTGGTTTTTTTTATACTTGCAGAGCTGATGCAAACAGAAGTGCATCACATCCATACCCTGTTCATTATGTCTGAAATATTCAGGAAGGGGATGAAAGAAGAACTGCAGCTGGACCACAGCACAGTGGACAGAATATTCCCCTGCTTAGATGAGCTACGGGAGATGCACAGGCAATTCTTTTGCAGAATGAAGGAGAGACGGCAGGAATCATGTGAGGCAGGGAATGAACGTAATTTTGTCATCAGCAGAATTGGAGACATCCTTGTGCAGCAGGTAGAGGCATCAGCTGTGTTAATCCTTTACATACGCAAGGTTCCCAGATTAAATCATTTATTGACTTTAAAAATTTGTGGGCAAGAAGAGGGCTATGGTTGCCTCATAAAATTCAAAGACTGTCCCCTCCAGATTACTGCAGGGTGAAATAGCAATGAGAGGAAATCATTACTGACAGGTAACTGTGTGAACCTGGGATGAACTTCTGCCTACATGGTACAAGTGGTGAGAGAAGTGGTGAATTTTGTCTTGTTCACAGCAGAAGGCTGCTGCCATCATACCACGGGCTGCAAAAAACGGAAGCAATGGATTCACTTTTTTAATAGCTGAGCCGAGGTGTGAAGAATTGACTGATGATGGAAATTACCTGTTCATTTCTTGTAGCAATCTGTCCCAGTGCATCTCGACTTGCTGCTCACTAGAGAAGGGGTAGTCACAGCATGTTTATGGTGGCCTAGGACAGTTAACTAACTGCTTGCTGGTCACACGTTAGTTCCTTGCAATCAAGAGAATGTGGCTTTTCACCTTCAGTCAGTCAGTGTCCACACCACTGAAATAAAGAAGCTGAACCGTTACCTTGTCTAGAAGCAGCGTGGAGATCAGACAAATGCAAATAAGCCTCAAAGGGATTGTGTTTGCAAAGAGGTGACGGAAACACCGTTACAGTAATTGTAACTATTACTGGCAAGACTGTAGTGGAGGCTGCTTGTGCTCTCTCCAGCCTACTTTGCTCTTCTTGCTCCTAAAACCAGCTAGCCTGTTTTCATTCTGTAGTGACAGGCCATGCTAGTGAAATTCAGAGAACTTGAGAAAGAAGTAGCATAAAAGTTACGTATTTGTACAAAATACATTAATTGAAGTTGTATGCTTTCCTGTTAGGCGCAACATTGAGCACAATTCACTTACTAATTTCTTCAGTTTTCAGAGGAAAATGCAACTAAAATGAAGAAAATATACGGAGAGTTTTGCAGCCATCAAAAAGAAGCTGTTAATCTCTTCAAAGAGTTGCAACAAAACAAGAAGTTCCAGAATTTTATTAAAGTAAGTTTACGGGGCAATGTGATCACTATTGACAAAACGATCAGCAAAAAGATACATAGCTTTTACTTAGATTTAGGATTGAAATTATATTCAGTAACTCACTTTTAATAGCTAATAAAAATGGCAAAGTTTTTTTCTTCTTAACCAATGAGCTGATAAATTACATTTTTCTTTCAAATTTTAGAAAGCTTTGGCATCCATAGTGTATTACACACATGTTGCTGTTATAGTACACCTCATCCCTCAGGGCAGCAATTGTTCCATGGGGATGGTTCAGATAACCCAGCGTTTTGTTTTAGCTTATTCTAATGCATTTATATATTATTTTGTATTAGTCAATCGGTGGTTTAATATCCATTTACTACTTAAGGTATATATTTGTATCTGTGCAGCTGAGAAATAGTAACCTGCTGGCACGACGCCGAGGAATCCCTGAGTGCATTTTGCTCGTCACCCAGCGAATCACCAAATACCCTGTTCTGGTTGAAAGGATATTGCAGTACTCAAAAGGTGAATGAAAGCTGAGGTGTTGCTTCATGTCTGGAACCCTAGTGTGTTTCTAACGTAAGGGATATGTACTGCTACAGCATAATGAAAGGTGAAATTCACTGCTCTGTAATGAACCAGGGCAACATAAATATCTACTGTTCAGACAAATGTCTCCTAAGCAGGGTGTCCGGTGTATGTAGTCTTTGTCAAGGGTGGGCTGTGACGATTTGCAGTATTCCAGCTGGCTAAGCCATAGAAGTCCAGAAGAGCATGCTTCTTTTAGGAAAAGATCTTGACTAGAGGATGTGAACTAATTCAGGCATGCATCTGCACCTTTTTTGAAATTAATTCTAGTGGAGTCTTTTGTAAGTAGGGCTAGGCAAACATTTCGTAAATTACTCTCCAGTTTTTCAAACAAAGCTTGAATGACCTCTGGAATTCCTTAGAACATTTTAGAAATACTAATAACTTACATACATTGCTCCCCAAATGGGCAATAAATGAGTGTTGTAGAAAGCTGCATATCCAAATGCAAACCCTTTGTGTTTGCAATCCTGTTTCAAGGGTTTGTTTTTTTTACCTACCCAGAAGAGTAATATACTATATGATTTACTTAGCCAGTAATTTTTTTAAAATGCTAAGCATTCATAAATATGTCAGAAACTATGCAACATGTTGTTTTGACTAATGAATAAATCTGAGGTACATGTCATCTTTTAATAGGCAAATAAAACAAAGGTAGATGCCTCAAATATTTCCAGTAAATTGACTGCCAGGTTCAACTTAAAATGACATATTTATCAATTGAAGCTTTTGCACCATGTTGATTGTTTCCAGAAAGAAAGGAATGATATCTTCTCTTGAATATGATGACTACCATCATGTTGTTTATTTTTTGTTTCATACAGAAGGAACAGAAGAACATAAAGACCTCTGCAAAGCCCTTCGCCTAATCAAGGACATGATTGCAGCAGTAGATTTGAAAGTGAATGAATATGAGAAAAAGCAAAAACTGCTGGAAATTCTCAGCAGAACTGAAAACAAAACATACACAAAGCTGAAAAATGGCCATGTTTTTAGGAAGCAAGACTTGATAAGAAAAGAGAGAATACTTCTTCATGAAGGTTTAGTGTACTGGAAGACAGCGACTGGTCGATTCAAAGGTATTCCATCGGAGCGGTAAAGTCCTTTAATTCTTTATTTGCAAATAACATATGAAGATTTTTTGCTTTAAGAATAAAAATACTTTATTATGCTGTATTTCAAAGATGAATTTCTAAGGTAATGGTATTGAGAATATGCCACTAATTGCTAGAAGAGTAGTTCCAGACGCTGCCATCGTTTGTTATTAATCCACTGTACATCTGGGTAAGAAGGCAAGTTCACGTACAGAGCCATCAGCTGCATTTCTTCTTCCAGTACCCTCCTGTTAGTTCTCTGGTTTGCAATTTCATCCCGTAACACAGAGTTTTGACTTGTACATTTATATTGTTCACAGTACTGGCCACTGAAAATAATGCATGAAAAATCACGTGCTGTTCTTTAGTGGTGCTGGGGCATCTGCAGTGGAAAAGAAAACCTGAAGCCACATTTGGCTGTATCCCAATTTTCACATGCAAGCTCAGAATTTGATTTTTTTATGTTAATCACATGTAGGGTTTGGGGTTTTTTTGGAGCTTACTAATATTTGTTGTACAGCTTTCTGTAAAAAAAAAGCTATCTTAAAGCTATCTGTTCATCGTTATTCCAGAAATACTTTTACCAGTGTAATGCTGTGCTGTAAGTATATGCCACAGCACAGGCAACACAAAATTTATGTGGGATAGTCTTTGCCAGGTTGCCTGTGAGTGGCCTGGGGAAGCTGTACTGAGCAAGGATTTCTTCTTCCCCTGGGCCAGTGCTCCAGCAGGAGGGTGGACAGCAGAAAGTGTGGTCTTTCCAGGGACATGCAAAGTGATGGCTTGCAGTTACTTCATGCAGACCATAGGCTAATCCAGATATTTCCTATTTAGTTTACTGTAGGATTCTGTGGGATATTTATTCATCAGGGCTCTCGCGTTCCAAAGATAAAAGAAGAAATTAACTGTAATTGTAATAACTTTAATTAAAAAACATTATTTTCCTTTTCTCATTTTAAGACACCTTAGCTCTGCTTCTAACCGATCTGCTACTGTTCTTACAAGAAAAAGATCAAAAATACATCTTTGCAGCTGTTGTAAGTATATTATCAAATACTTGAATATACACGTTGCACTTCTATTTGTGTATTTCTCAAAAAGTAGGTCCTTTTCTAGGTTATTCCCACATAATGCTTTTTTTCCTGAAATCCTGGTAGTGTATTCAGAACAGTAATATTCCAGTATATGGAAAATTAAATTTATCTTCAAAATTAAATAATATTTTAGGAAGAAAGATGAAAATAACAATGTTTATTTCAGTGTCATGCCTCATCTAATTATGAAGGCAGGAAGCAGAGCAGGCTGTTTCAATTATCTAAAATTAATTTTAACGTCTGGTTCTATAAAATAAAACAGAAGAGTAATTTTAACTGCAAATGTAGTAGTAAACACACATAAAATGTATGAAAGGTCATAGAGAGAAGTTCCCAAACTATATAAATATAAACACTATATGAACACTGTGCCTCAGTATCATTGAGTCTCTGGGATTTACTTTTTAGCACGTACCCAGTGCTTTACTTGTTCATAAATACTATAATGTATTGTAAGAAATAGTTCAAAAAGATGTCTGAATACTGAAAACTTGCAGGCTCTTATGCCTGGTGAGAACATATGTAGTCTGACTGTGCCAGGATTAGAATTAGTCCTATTGAAAAATCGTCCTTTTCTAAAAGTGTGGTGTTCTATAAGAGAGTAATTTATTGTTTGCATGTGCTGTGACTGTTTCCCCCAGGACCAGAAGCCTTCTGTAATCTCCCTTCAGAGGCTCATAGTAAGAGAAGTAGCCAACGAAGAAAGGGGGATGTTTCTGATTAGCGCTTCATCTGCAGGGCCTGAGATGTATGAGGTTCATACCAACTCCAAAGAGGAACGTAACAACTGGATGAGGCATATTCAAGATGCAGTGGAAAGGTACAGGAAAAGACTTTGGGTTTTCATCCTGGTAGTCCAAAGCAGACGGGAGATCGGTGGGATATTCGTGGCAGCGTGCTCTTTATTCTGCCTTGTGTTGGATCCATTCTGTGAGGCTGAGTTTTCCTCTGAGCTCAGGATTCACAGACCCCAAAATCTCACCATCACTTCTGCCAAACTTCTGATGTTAATTCTGGTTTCCCACTGAACCAGCAGACCCTTCCTGCTCCCTATTAGAAGTTCTTACCAGCCATTGTAAGCTTCTCTCGCCTCTGCCTTTGGCACTGAATGCTTTCCAGAGTCCTGCAGGCGTCCATACAAACATCTGGGGGAAATCCCCAATCATGCCTGTTATCTTGGTGTCAGCTCCTTAAGAATGGCAGGGAAAGCATTGCTCCTCATGGGGCCCAAGCTTATGCTTAGTTGATGTTGTGTTCTGTTTATTATGAACACAACACTGTACTGAAGATGAGTATGTGACATGCAGATACTGCTTTATCCACCTTTGTTTGTCTTTCATCTTTTGAAGTTGTCCAGAGGAAGAAGAAGAAGGAAAAATGAGTGAGTCTGATGAGGACAGACGTATCGCTGACGCCAAAGCATACAGAATTCAGAAATGTCAAGGTGGGGTACCTTTCCTGCCACTCTGAGACCACCTGCAGCCTGAGAGTTCAGGATGAATAATGTGCCCATACTGGCTGATGGGTTCAGAGTGGCTCGATAGACAGGGTCACAGCAGAGAAAACTGATTGTATAATGTGAGTTTATTGAAAGAGAACCATTTCTTCCCAAACACTTGGTAATTTTGCTACTTTACCATGGGTACAAAAGTAAAAGAAAAATGGGTGCTCTCAGAATAAACACTGAATTTCCCAGATTAGCATCAGGGCCAGATAGTTCCCAGGTCGTGAAAATACCTCAAATCTTTAGCAATTGTGTGGCTTTGTGCTTGTTTATGGCATTTCATCCTTTGATGCCATTATTTTTATCTGAACACGTAGCTGATAGGGATAAATTCTACTTCTTTGGTTCCCCTGCACCTGACTTCCACATCTTTATACTTCTGCGAGGAGAGAAGTTCCACCAATGTCCTTCCTGTAGAGAGCCACAAAGGAAGGACATCCTCCACTGACAGTAGGTGTTCTTCTTTGATGTTGAGGCACTGACTCAGTGCATCTTCTGGGTGCCTGAGGCAAGTGCTTTTCCAGCATTGATAACTGTAAAGTGCAATGGGAGGTAGCTGAGGGCCCCAGAGTGCAGCCAAGGCCACCTCATCATATGGTCTTGATGGGTCTTTCGTTAAGATGGACTATGGGATGAATTTGGTTCCTGGACATTTAAAAAAAATCCAAACTTGAGTTAGCAATTTCTATGTTGTGGTTTAGCCCCAGTAGGCAACTAAGCACAATGCAGCTGCTTGCTCACTCCCCCGACCCCACAGTTGGACGGGAGAGAGAATTGGGGAAAGAACTCATGGGTTGAGATAAAAGCAGTTTAATAGGACAGCAAGAGAGAAGAAAACAACAGTGATAAAAATACCGACAAAGGAATGTACAAGAACAAGTGATGCCCGATATAGCAATTGCTCACCACCCAGTGATCGACAGCCCGTCCCCAAGCAGTGATTCCTGCCCCCCGGCCAACTCCAGTTTATGTACGGGGCATGACGTCATATGGTATGGAATATCTCTTTGGCCAGCCTGGGTCAGCTGTCCTGGCCGTGTCCCCTCCCAGCTTCCTGTGCACCCCCAGCCTTCTTGCTGGCAGGCCAGCCCCAGAAGCTGGGCTGTCCCTGACTGCTCAGCAACAACTCAGAATATCAGCACGTTATCAACATTTTCTCATGCCAAATCCAAAACACAGTCTCACACTAGTTTCTGTGAAGAAAATCAACTCTATCCTGGCTGAAACCAGGACAGGTGTAAGGATTAGAAGGGTGAATGGGGAATGTGCTTTGCCTGCAGGATAAAAAATACTACTACAGTGTTCAATTTTGGTTGACAGAATCACTGAGTAACCAGGACCAGCAGATCTGCAGTTATTTGGAAGAGAAGCTGCATATCTATGCAGAGCTGGGAAATATGAGTGGGTTTGAGGATGTTCATGTGGAGCCTCACCTTCTTATCAAACCTGATTCTGGAGAAACTCCACAGGCTGCTTCATTGCTGGCAGCAGCACTCAGAGAAGGTGAGTTTGCATGGGAAGAGTGGACTGGTGGTTCTTCATGTGGGCAGATACTTCAAGGTAGCAAAGAACAGCTGTGTTTCCTTGTGCTGTGATTCCGTCAAGTCTCAAGAACTGGCAGTGTCGAAACTTGGCAAAGGGCATTGAACAGAAATCTCTCAAGGTTATGCTTGTCAGGTGCACGAGATGATACCTGCCAGATTGCAAGATAAGGGGTATGTTTAGTGCATAACATCATAGGTAAGCAGGCAGGTACATGGTCTTGGGTTGCACCTGAGGATTGTTTCCTTAGCTCTTCTCCTTGCAGTGCAGCCCTGTGAAGCAGATCACAGGATGCAGTGTGATATTGCATCTAGTCCCCGATCTTCACTGACCTTGGCTGATTTGATGACAGATCAGAATCATATAGGGTCATATACAGACCATACTGCATTGATCTTGGCAGATCTGCCAAGGAATGCGTGCCGGAATTGCTGTAGGAGCCGTAGAATTGCTATAGAGATGATACAGCCTTGTGCTATCTACAGTGCATTCCTCCTAAGGAAGGAAGGGAATGGTATTTGTGAATACCTTGGCTAACTGGATGTTCAGCTGAACTCCTGCTAAACTCATCTGAAAAGAGTCCTCGTAAATGGAGCCATATCCAGCATGAGCTGTATGCTCTTTGAGATGGACTACAAGATTTTAGCATCACCTAGATGGAGAGCTGTGGGCTAATAACCACATTTCAGCTGATAAAGCAGTGAAGGTTGGTCTCTGTCATCATTATGAAGTCAGAGGGTATTTTATTGATAAAATTGATAAAACTTGGGTAGGGAATGTAAGTCAGTGATGCAATAGTAAACGTCATTTTAGCTAAAATGGCAACCTGTACTTACACATCTTAGTCTGCCCACTTCTAATTTTCACTTTCTCTCATGCTCATGTTGATCATGTCTTGGATTTCATGACTCTTCGGCACACTGTAAGGAATTTACAGTTGCTTACACTGTAGACAATTTGTGGGGATCATTTTCCAGAACAGAAATACTAAGTCTTATACTGCTAATAGCAGACTCTATGGGAATAAAGCATTGCTCACAGTAGAGAAGGATAGAATTAGAAAGTGCTTAAGCAAATAGGATATACACAAATCCAATGAGATGAGATAGGATAAATCCAAGGCTGCTCAGGGAGCTGGCCAATGTCATTGTGACGCCACTTTCTATCATCTTTGAAAGATCACAGTGATCAGGAGAGATTCCTGACGACTTGAGGGCAGCAAGCATCACACCCCTCTTCAAGAAGGAATGTATAGGGAACTACAAAATAATCAGCCTCACCACTGTCTATGAGACAGTGATAGAGCAAATCCTCCTGGAAGCCATTTCCAAGAACATGAAGGACAAGAAAGTGACTGGGAACAGCTGGCATGGATTCATCAAGGGCAAATTGTGTCTGACCAACCTGATGGATTTTATGATGAGAGGAGAGCAGTGTATATTGTTTACCTTGTCATCTGCAACGCTTTCAACACTGTCTGCACTGGCTGTAGTATCCAGTAGGTCAGTGATACAGTGTCCAGCTGGCAGCATGTTATTAGGAGGTTCCCTTAGGGGTGGATCCCAAGACCAATACTGTTCAGTATATTTATTAATGAAGTTAGCTAAGGGATTGAGTACACTCTTAACAAATTAATGGCTGTCACCAAATGAGGCAGGGTGATCAATGTGCTGGAGAGACTTCTGCAGATTGTGAAAATGAGCTAAGAGAAACCCCCTAGAAGTTCTACAAAGACAAGTGCACAGTTCTGCATCTGGGATGGAGTAATCCCATGTGTCAGTACAGGCTGGACACTGACTGGATAGAAAAATAGCTTTGCAGAAGTAGACCTGGGAGTCCTACTTGACAGCAGGTTGACCATGAGGCAGCAATGTACCCTTTTGGAAAAGACAGCCAACTGCCCCCCAGGCTGCTGCATTAGGAAGAGTTGCCAGCAGGTTGAGGGAGGTGATCCTCCCTCTACTCATCCCTGGTGAGTCCGATCTGGAGTTCTGTGACCAGTGCTGGTCTCCTCTGAGCAAGAGAGGCATTGACAAACTGGAGCAAATCCAGTGAAAGGCATCAGGAGGACTAGGGGGCTGGAGCACATGACGTCTGAGGAGAGGCTGAGATAGTTGGTCTGTTCAGCTTTGAGAGAAGAAGGCTTGGTGGGCTCTCAGTGCTGTCCTCAGCTGCCTAACAGGAGGATACAAAAAAGCCAGATTTTTCATGGAGGCACATGGTGATAGGACGAGAGGCAACAGGCACAAGTTGGAACACAGGCAATACCAATTTAATGAAAAGAACCGTGAGGGTGGTCAAAAACCAGAACAGGTTGCCCAGAGAGGCTGTGAAATCTCCATCTTTGGAGATGTCAGAAGCTTGTCTGTGCAAAGCTCTGAGCAACCAAGTTTAGTTTGACCAGCTTTGGGTCAGGAGTTGGACTAGATGACCTCCTGAGGTCCCTTACAACCTAAATTATTCTATGATTCTGTGTCATTGATTTGTGCATTAGGGAGCTATTTAAGGGCCCTCTTTAATTCTGCATGTTTTCCTCTCTAGTTGAAAGTCTCCATGTTGCTGTAACGACATCACAATTGAGTGAAACAGACAGATCAGCAGAGGAAAATATTGAGGAATTTAGCGTGAGGCACAGATTTAGTGCCAGTGACATCTTGGAATCTGTTCCTGGTGGTGAGTAAAATTTGATGCTTTTACATATTCAGAGTGCTAAAATCATTGATACTGGATTGTTTTTTTTTTTTTGAAAGCTTGCTCAGTCTATGGCAGAATAAATAGAAAATAATGTAATAAAAGTTTTCTTTGCGCAAATGCTCAGATAGTGTAAATTGTCATATAACTTCATTGAAGTAGATGAAGGGCTTGCATCCACTGCACCTTTTCTGTTGCACATGCCTGCATTCAGCGGTATTGAGTCAGATTTGCATATCTCCATATGCTTTCTTGTTGTTGTTGCCCAGCACCACAGCAGATCTGTATTGCAGTTTTCCGAATTCTTCTATCCGAAGTCGGTTGATTTTTGTCGGAAGGCCTGAAAACCAGGATTGACATTCCAATAATTTAATCTGTAAAAGGTATAGCATGGATTTCTTGCAGCAAAAATGGAAATAAAGTCCTGTAAAAAACATTGCTGCAGAGCGTTTTTAGTGATGTGGCTATACTTATCTCCAAACTTTCAGAAGTGAAACACTACTAGTTTTTAAGGTAGGAAAACTGAATTGTCCCACCTGTGCCATCCAGACTTCCAAATTTGTTTTCCTCAGCCTAGAATCCATTATGTAACTTCAAATTCCATAATTCTCTATTTTCAGCATCCTGTGAGTAGCTGTAAAAGTGTGCCCTTTGTTTCTCTAGTCAGAATGTGCTTTGATACCTTTCTCTTGCATTTTGGGGTGATTTATTTGTCAGATACAGAAATAAAAGAAGTTGAAGAATCATCTGAAGTTGATCTCAGTGTTGAAAAGGAAATGGCAGCTGCCAGCCTAGAGGATAAGGTATTGTAACCAATGTTTCTTCCTGTGTTGCACATAGCACTCTGGGCACCGGGAATGTAAATGCTGCCCTAATTTTTATGGGGTATCTAAAGACAGTTCCAAAACGCAAAGCATGGCATAGGCACATTTCACTCAAATCCAAATAATTCCATTTAATAGAGGTCACTGCAATTAATAATGAATTTTAAAAAAGCAATTATAAACAAGCCAAACACCTAACATTTTTCCTGCAAAGCTTACAGATCGATGGGTTGCAATAACAGCCATAATGTTTTGTACCCCTTTTATGGGCCACTTAAGAGCCTGGTTCTCTGCTGTCATCATATTCAATACATCCATGTCTACGGAGCTGACAATGGTATTCCCTCTACTCCCTCTTCCTGTTCACAGGATGATGAAAGTCTTCTGCAATGCTTGGATAATGCAGGGAAGACTTGTGCATTGGAAGAACTTTGTCCTGAGAGCAAGCAGATAAAATAGGATGGATTGTGTTACACCAGCTTGCTTCAGAATTTTGAATTAAAACAAAATGGAGCAATTAGAGAATAGAAGAGAAACTGCCCATTTTTCAAAGTCCTATAACTCATAAGCAAATCTGGGGAAAAAGCAGAATCAAAAGTCAGTTCTAGGCAAAATTGGGAATGACAAATTTAATGTAGCAGCAGAGCGTAAGAGTACGAGCAGTATGAATTACTGTGTGGAAATAAACTGAACTGTAATTGTGGATTCCTTAGGTGGAGAAGCAGGACAACAAAAGGAATAAAAGGGAGAGACAAGAGTAGAAAATACTTGGCTTGAAATGGAAGGCAAAGTTTGCTAGAAAAGGAGATACTTAGTGTTAGCATAATGTCTTTGGATCAGATCTGAAGGAGGGCTTGTGTGCCTGAAACCTTGGGGTTTTTTTCTAGTTATTTCTGGAAGATTCTTGCTAATACATTAATCTCCCTCTAACCTTTCCTCATGTTCAGCTCTAAGTCATCTTACTTACTAGACTTCTGTGTTAGAAGGGAGTAGGAAGAAGAGTGTGTGTGGAAAACAAAAGTCTAAGAGAGGGAGCACAGAAGCTAGGTGAGGGGAAATAAAATAACCTAACAGAGGATAGAGGGGCTCAGGAAATAGCCCATTAAAATGTCCAGTAGCTCCACATGAAAACATTGCCATTGTTATAGAGAACGGTTATAGAGAAACCCTATATATAGGGGTTATAGAGAACGCAGAGCCAGGCTTTTCTCAAAGGTGCACAGCAAAAGGATCAGCATTCAAGATTACAAGTTGCAGCAAGGGAAATTCTGACTGTATATAAGGAAAAAAAGTCACCATGAGGGTGATCAAGCAGGAACCTGATCAGGTTATCCAGAGAGGCTGTGGGTTCTCCATCCTTGGAGGTTTCCCGGATTTGGCTGGAGAAGGCCCTGAGGAAACCCATCTGTCTTTGTAGCTAGCCCTGCTTTGAGCTGCAGCTGGACTACAGGGATCTGCAGCAAACTCTTCCCCGCTAACTCTCTATTCTGGTCTGGCCTATTATTCGGGCAAGACTCATGTCACATGTCAGAATCAGACTTAACCAGGAGGTGGCAGAACGAGCAAACAAAAGAGGCAAGACAAGGGCTTCCAGGGGCGGAGTATGTTCTCCTGCCTGCCCTTGGTGGCTGGTTGTGCAGTCCTGGGGTTGTGGGGTGGCAGCGCCAGGCCCAGACCAGCTAGCCTGGGAAACCAGGAGCTAGACAGATGGAATGACAGTCTCCAGCTCGGGGGTTAAATGCTGACCAAGCATCAGAAGGAAGATCGTTGCCTGTGCAACATGTGGGTTCTCCAGCAGGCAGCGGTGGGAGGTGGTCCCCATCTTGTCCCCCCTGCTCCTGCCTTGTCATCGCATCTCGAGGGGGTTGCCTGAGGCACTGTGCACACAGCCTGCCCAGGGTTCGGACCGTCCTCATCTCCACTGCCGCTCGTTGCTCTGAACCAAGGTGCTAAGGCAGAGCGTCAGGGAGGTGATGGTGGCCCGCAGCACAGGTTAAACAGCTGAATATACTACTTCAGAACTACCCGGACTTACAGGGCTTGTGCTGAAGCTGTAGCGGTGCAGCTGCAATACAGCTGTCCTCCTGGTGAGCTTGGGTAAACCTGCCTTGGGCTCATCCCCCAGCACTCAAGTGGTGCTGCAGGGAGGAGACCAGAGGTGCTTGGGCTGGCCACCTGCTACCCCTTGGCCATTGCAAAGCCAGCTAAGCCTTCAATCCCCCTGGACACCTCCTTTACTAAATTAAAAAGGGCTTCAAAAACCTGAAAGAAGCCTCACTCTTGTTCAGCAAGCGGGCTCGCCTTTGTACACTCACTCTTCCTCGCCCTGCCAGGGTCTCCTTCTCCTCTCTCCCTCCTGGCTCTGCTCTTCCTCCTTGCCCACTGCTCATTTTGGCAGCCTAGCAAGGGGGGAGCAGAGCTCCCTTGTGTCAGTCCTTGGGCTGCACAGAGGCATCCGTGCAACGTCCTCAGCTTCTCACAGCAGAACCGAGCAGTTAAGTGGCTCATGGGTGCGGTGAGAAGCGGAGGAGGACGTGAAGATGTGGAGAGGGGTTGAGGGGAAATACTGAAGGGGGATGGTGAGAGAGGGAGGGAGGGGTGGAGGAAACGCTGCAGCTGGTGCTCCCTTTCCCCCTGGCTTGTCTGCTTTGAGCTGCGTTGTGGGGCCTTTTTCATCTTCATTTTCAGTTACCACCGCTAAATGGAGCAGCTGCTTTGCTCTCTGTGGTGGAAAATGAGACTCAGTAGAGAATCAGAGAGAGAGCGAATATTCCTCAAATCCTCCTCTGAAAAAAGAATGAGAAAAAAAATCACACAGGAAGTCTTTTCATTGTAGCCTCAGAAGGGATTGTGTTCTGTTTGCCCACCGTTTCACCTCGGCTTTCTCAGAGGAGCTGTTCTTCATGCTGAAGGGATTATGGGGAGCTTCACCCCATAAATTCAGAAAGCTTCCTAGGAAAAGGGAGCAGGGTGGGAAGCGTGAAGTGTCTCGCCTCAGCGGACAATCGGTAGCCGTGCTGGTGCGTTTTGCAGCACAGAGCGGGCACGCAGCCTTCGCTCAGCGCCTCGCAGCGCACCTGGGGCTGTAACTCGCCGTAACTGGCTAGTGTGACTCCTGCTAGCCTCTTGCTACATTAATATCTCTGTTTTTGAAGAGTCTCGTGCTGTTTCACCCTACTATAAGTAACCTAAACCCACTGTGCTGTATTTACAGAAGTCTGGTTACTGTATATGAAAACTGTCGAGTAAACAAAGAATGAATGGAGTTGTCTCTTCTGTGTAGCATTAGTCATGAGAGGATTAAAATTGTGGATGAAATATTTTTGTTTTTACAGTTGTGCTTAGAATCTCTAGTGATTTCCACGGAAACTCCAGTGTTGGTGAATTATTAGTCTTCATAGGTTATTGCTTCTCTCTTTTTTCATGTGCCCACAAAGAGGTTTGACTCAGCACTGCATACATTAGCGATACGTATGTCTCCACTAGTTTAAAAAAAAGAAAATTAACTACAATTGTAGCGATACGTATGTCTCCACTAGTTTAAAAAAAAGAAAATTAACTACAATTGTTAAAAGATGATACAAAGTTAAAAACTACCTTTTAAAGCAAGATGTGTTTATTTTAGGGAGGAAGTATGAGTTTCCCACGATCTACAGGGACAGAGGTGAGTTTACTACGTTCTGTCTGGGGTTTAAATAACTATTTAGTTAACAGTGGTCAAACCTTTGAAAATCCTTCTGCTTTATTTTCTAGGTCATACAAGCAATCCAGAACTTAACCCGTCTCTTGTACAGCATACAGGTGACTACTCCACTGATAACTTTGTAGAATAATTAGTCGTAATAATTTACTTCTTAAGGTTTGTCTTCATCTTGCCCTACTTTTAGACATCATGTCAGTGGGTATTTACCTCGTAACAACTGTTGCATAAGTTGTATAAGTCATGTAATATATTTTTATTGTACATCAGTGGTAGGTTTCTTTTAAGAACTGAATAATGTTTGCTTGCTTGGGGATCACCCCCCCCTCCCACCCCCACAAAAAGATGTGTACACAGTAGAAAAATTTAGGGGGAAAGTAAAAAGTAAAATGATGTCTCTAACTGAACTGATGTAATTTCATGTACAGATTTATGAAATTACAGTTCCAAATATCGAAAAATTCTAGTATTTTGTTTAGAATATTCTCCTGGCTACTAGTAAACAGTGCCTCTGCCACTTGGGTAGCAAACTCAACCCATTTGAGATATTTCAATCTCAATTAATTATTGTGTGTGTTCTGTAGAACCTTAGTCTAAAGCTTTTGCCTCTTTCATGACAAGTTTGAATGTTTTAATTTATTTTTTCTTATATAGGTGCAGGTTTATAGTTTTATTTTAACATGTTTCATTTGAGTATGTTTAATTTTTAGACCTCTTGACATTAGCATATTTCATAATAATTCTGGAAACCTTGGGCTTAGAAGCTAAGTGGATTGAAGCAATGTAAAAGCAAAACAAAAAGTTTGTGATTCAAGCAAATTTTTTTAAGAATTGAAAAACATATAGCTTAACACCAGAGGGGAGCTAAAGTAAGGCTTGGGATCATGCCTTAATTATTCAGACCGTAAATTGGCAGCATAGGTGCAGAGAAACAAGCAGAGGATGCTGTCCTTGCCCTGTTTACAGATCACTGGAACTGACCCAATACTGGAGGAAGAGCCAAGAAAAGTGGGAATGGCACATTGCATAAAGTTAAAAACTCTTTCTGGGGTTGGTGGCATGGGATAACGGGGCTGTGGGAATTCTCTGGGAATGTCTGCTGAAGTAGATTCCCATGTCAGCTCTTGAAGATGGGCTGTGCAGTAAGTGCCTCAGCAGATCTAGGTCTTTCTTGCTTTTCTTTCTTCTTAATCCCAGCTGTTTATTTTTGTGTTACTGGAGGATGTCACAATCTTTAATGCAAACAATGTCACGGCATCCTTGTGAAGGACAGAATCTAGCGCTCTTCGTTGTAAAATAAACTACTGAAACACCAAAACCAAATTCATTACTATACTGCAAATTTCTGCCGGCACAAGTATCTCGGCCAGATGCATGTAGCAGTGTGGTCCTGTTGACGTGGGTATGTTGGCAGGTGCCTGTAGGACTGATCTTGCTAGGACTGCGCTGTTGCAGGTTAGCAGGGAGAGCCGTAGGGCTGGAGTGGGCTGTACTGGAAACAGTACAGTATTATCTATATAAACCACAGCTGTGTTAGGAATAGCTCGTTGTGTGTAGCATTCCCAGTGCTTTAATGCCCTCTTTAACCATGAAAAATATTTTTTCCTATTTGTCCTAACATCCTCTGACAGAACAGGACCCCAGCTGTAACTAAAGTGCGTATGCACAATTGTAACGTAAATATATATGAATACTAAGTGTAAACCAGAAGCTGTGTTAAAAGTACTCGAAATAGTTGAGTGCTTTTAGAAACATCTCTTGGTAAAGGCATGAACACCGAATTTTCTCCACTTGCATGAAGAATAACCTCCCAAAAAGCATTAAGTGCTGATATTATGGGAGGTTGAAGCATTTTTATATAATGCTTCCTTGTAAAAATGCAGAAATGGATTAATGCTAATCTTTAAACATTTGTGTCTGATTTTGTTGTGGTGTCTAGGCAGCACTAGCTATCCAGGACAGCCACAGAGAGCTCCAAAGGTTACTCCTGCAAGAGAATGAGAAGACCAGTCGGGGCCATGGTTCTCGGCTAAACCTCCTTCTGGAACAAGAGAAATACCGGAATCTGGAAAAACAAAGGGAGGAGCTGGCCAACATACACAAACTGAAGCAGCAGTTTCAGCAAGAGCAGCAGCGCTGGCTGCGCGAATGCGACCAGCGGCAGCGGGAGCAGGAGGCCAGGGAGGGCCGGCTGGGCCAGCGGGAGAGGGAGTGCGGGTGCCAGGAGGAGCTGCTGGAGAGGAGCCGCCAGGGACTGGCGCTGCAGCTGCAGGAGTACCAGCAGAGCCTGGAGAGGCTCCAGGAGGGCCAGAAAATGGTGGAGAGAGAAAGAGACAGTGTGAAAATGCAGAAGCAGCTCCTCTGGCACTGGAAGCATGGTCAGCAAAGCAGCCTGTTGTCATCCACAGGGAGCTATGAGGTGTGTGGTTCCCCACCGTAATTATGTCCCCGACTGCAGGCCTAGAGAGGCTTGCCTTGACGAATAGGCTAGTATGCCTGGGTTTTGTTGGTTGGTAACGTAATTAGTGAGCACATAGGAAGCTGAGGTTCAGGCGTATCCAAAGGGCTTTGAACCTCATGAAGTTTAACCAGGGGAAGTGCCAAGTCCTGCCCCTGGAAAAGAACAACCCCATGCATCAATATATGCTGGAGGCCACCCAGCTGGAAAGGAGCTTTGCAGAAAAGGACCAGTGGGTCCTGGTGGACATTAAGTTAAACATAAGCAAACAATGCATCATGGCCACAAAGAAGGCTAATGGTCTCCTATGCTGCTTTAGGCAAAATATTGTTAGTAGGTCAAGGGAGGCAATTCTTCCCCTCTACTTTGGCCACACCTGGAGTACTGTGTCCAGTGCTGGCTCCTCAGTACAAAAAAGTCATAGAGCTACGGTGTGGGGGGTGGTGGAGGTAGGGGATGGGAGTCCAGTGAAGGACCACAAAGATGTTTGTGGGACTGAGGCATCTCTGCTATGAAGAAGAGTTGAGACTGTTCAGCCTGGAGAAGAAAAGGCTCATGGGGGTTCTTATTAATGTATATAAATATCTAAATGGAGGGTGTAAAGATGATGGAGCCAGACTCTTTTCAGTGGTGCCCAGTAACAGGACCAGAGGCAATGGGCACAAACAGAAACACAGGAGGTTCCCGCTGAACATCAGGAAACAGTGTTTTCCTGCGAGGGTGACCGAGCACTGGCACGGATTGCCCAGAGAGGTTGTGGAGTCTCCATCCTCAGAGCTATTCAAAAGCTGTCTGGATATGGTCCTGGAAAACTTGCTCTTCGTGGTCCTGCTTGAGCAGAGGTGTTGGACCAGATGACCTCCAGACATCCCTTCCAATCTCAACCATTCTGTGATTTTAAGCTGGGTGCCCTACAGAAGCCAGGCTCAGACCGATGGGTATTAAATTGAGGAGATGGAAATTGTGAGTGTGAGAATCTGTCATTTATTCTGCTTTGCTGCTGTATTTGCAAGATACATTGTGTCTCCCACCTCTTGTAGGAAAGTGAAATTACTGTAATACTTGAGGCATAAAAAGCTTTTGGTGAAGTCTTTGGCTGCTGTCCTTGTTCTTGGACAAGAGCACTGTCTCCAGTGAGGAACAGTGGCTGCTCCAAGAGTGGTAAACGCCAGGCTCCCATGAACCCCATGTGTCAGGCCCTGCTTCCTGAAACAAGCAGCCCCTTAAGGGAAGAGGTTGGTGTGTGGCTCCATCCTTGACAGTGTAATTCCTTGGAGATGGTCATTATTAGCAGATGCAATTTGAAGTAGCTCTGAAGCTGCTTAAGCGTTTAATACTAAAAATGATTACGTTTTTGTTGAGGGTGAAGGTTAGAGGCTGACTCTGAACTCAGCTGTCTGGGCGCCTACCTGCCTGGGGGGACCTCGCCTCCAGACCTGCCTTGGTTGGTACGGTTTCCATTTCCATTACTGTTCTCTAAAACACCTGAAAATCAAAACATTTTGCCTGGCTTTTGCAAAGCTCACTGACCCAAACAGCTTTTTTTTCCCTCAGGTTTTCGATTTCACAAGAAAATCTATAGAGTCTTTCTTCAGGCCATCACCTCCCTGGTTTTTCAGCTGGCAACTGACCCATAACAGGCAGTGACCATTCAGCATCTAAGCCTGTGCCTGCATGAGGGGGCAAAGGATTGGCCTCTGACCTCCCCCTTTTCATCCAGCTTTTGTGAACATTGTGTGAACATGACTTACCCATATATGCTTGCCCAAGCCCAAACTATGAAGGTGCTTCTTACTAGCATAGCTTGTGGTACAATTTTGACTTGCTTGGCAGTGCTGAAGAAGTGGATGATAAAACCAAAACTGAACGTGCCCATCAGCCTTAATGGATGTGACTTCTGAAATCTTTTGAGGAGAGGAAGTTGGAAAGGATGATAGCCTGATGCAGGGGTGTCCAGGATTGCACAGACGGAGAGGCAAAATAATGAAATGCTGAGTGTTAAAGACTAGTAGTTCCTAATCTAATATTTCATGTGTAAGACCACTTGTATTTTTATTTCAAGTAAACTACATGGCTTTGGATGCTTTCCAGGCCTTGGGATAGTCTTTGCCCTGCATTTTCCACTACCATGCTCCTTGCAGCAGCAGAGCTGGCTGAGTGCTTCCCAGTCAGCCAGTACTTCCTTCCCGGTGTTTTTGCTGTTACACTGAACCTAGATAGTTTTGGATGGCCAAACATTGCAGTAACTCACACTGCTACTCCTGCTTTTTTTGTGAGCTCAGCCTTGATGAACACCTGCATGCAGGGGGTCTTTGCAGGAGTTGCATTTTCAGGCCCTGGGAGCCATGGCTGCTTGCTGAATGCTGTTTGCTATCCCTAATTTGACTGCTGCAGTCCTGTCCTCTATGATTACCTGTCTACCTGAGGTAGGGTGTTTTTTTTGGATTGCAGTGTACACAGATTTACATATGTGAAGTGGTACCTTGTCAAGCTGTGGGGCAAAACTTCCCCCTGAAAGGAGTCTGCAGAGCTCAGTGCATCTAAGGTGTCAGCCTTTTGTTATTTGCTATTTCACAATTATTACTGAGTTTTCCTGTGCTTTGAGGGGAACTAAAACAAAATGTACTGTGTTATTGCTGTTTATTCCTGAACACACATCCAACTGAACATGTTTTGAGGTTAACTTCTGGGAAATTAGGTGACTATTTGCTATAAATCCCCATTCTGTCTGGCAGTTAATTTTATGTATCCTGGTAAAAGGATTCTTCAGGATGATACTCGTAGTATCAGTTTTAGGTAGTCCTGCAAGGAGCAGATACTTGGACTCAGTGATCTTTATAGGTCCATTCCAACTCAAGAAATTCTGTGATTCTATGATTCTGGTGCTGGACAAAGGTGAAAATGCTTTTCTCTGTCTTTTTTTCCCCTTCTGCAGATAATGGGACATAATCAATTGGACAGCTTACATAGCGAAAATACATTCTACTTAAATGAAGCTGTAGTGTGTGTTTCTCTAAGCAGTCTCAACAGATCAGATTCTTCTCTCGTTCATGAGGATGGTGTGTATGGACTGAACATCGCAAATTCTGATGCAGCAAGGACTAGTGAAAATCAGATGGATCTCAAAATGGACACTTGTCAGCCAGCGTTAACCAGTGCACTGTGGAAATCCACTGGTCCTTACCAGCAGATGTCTTTTTCCTGCAAAAGCAACAAGGATGCTTTTAATAATGGTAATTAACACTTTATTTAATTAACAAGTATTAGGGGCAGTTTGCCCTCTCTCAGAATGAATAGTCCTAGGAATAAAGACAGCTTGGTGGCATTGGAAGCAATAGATTTTGCTAAAACAGTTGAAACTTTGCAAGCTTGTTGAGGGTAGGTGAAAAAATGATTAGAACAGAAATACAGAAAACTTTGGAAAAAAACCCACAACCCCCCTGTTTGTGTCTGGAAGACAATACTCAGAATGTTGTTCTCTCCAAATCTTTTTCCAATTCTTTTTGATTTTTTTTTTTTTTTTAAAAAAGCTGAAGTAACTCTTGCTGTTTCAGGTGCATTTTGTGGGCTGTTTTAGAACACATGTGCATTACTTGATGACTTTTAGTTAGAATAGCTTCTGATTTACCATCTTAAAATGATAATCAGTGGTCAAACACCCTCATCTTTCTTCATTGAGAAAGAAATGAAAGTATCTTGAAAGACTCTGTAATTGTGGAAAGAAAAATTACATCACTTCTAAGGGATAATACAATCTTTGACAATAAGTTTCCATGTTAGTAAAAATAGTTCTTGCTGCATTACCTTTCTTTATTCTTGTGTTTTACCAGAACGCCCAAAGATAATGTAAATTGCATAGCAGTTATTGATGGTGGCTACCAAAGTGAGTAGAAAAGGCCACCTATCTGAACACTGCATTGCACTGAAAATTTCCTGAAGGACTTAAAAACATGCTAATGGGAAAGTTTAAACTATCTGGGTTTTATTTCTTATGTTGCACAATGCTAGTTTTGATCTGACTTGGTGTCTTCATTCTTTCCTTATTTTGAGAGTTGTAAAGCAGCATGTAAAAACCACAACAGCTAAAGGTCTTATGGGACAATGGTGCGCTTTTGGTGCGACAGATTAAGTAATCTGGTGTGGTTTTGCTGCACAGTTGTGAAATTCAGGTGAAACATGGCAAGTCAGCACTGCAGTAGTGCCCGAGCTCCCATTTTGCTGGAACACCTCTCCTATGAAGACAGGCTGAGAGATTTTGGGGTTGTTCAGCCTGAAGAAGAGAAGGCTCCGGGGAGACCTTATCGTAGACTTCCAGTAGTACTTCAAGGGGCATTACACGAGAGGTGGGGACAGACTTTTTAGCAGGGCCTGTTGCGATAGGAGAAGGGATAATAGTTTTAAACTAGAAGAGGGTAGATTTAGGCTAGACATAAGGAAGACCTTTTTCACGATGAGTGTGGTGAAACACTGGCAGAGGTTGCCCAGAGAGGTGGTAAATGCCCCATCCCTGGAAACCTTCAAGGCCAGTTTGGACAGAGCTCTGAGAAACCTGCTCTGGTTGAAGATGTCCCTGCTCATTGCAGGGCAGTTGATCTTGACCTTAAAAGGTCCCTTCTAACACAAACCATTCTATGATCCTATGATTCTTCTGCAGCTGGCAGTGCAGGATGCCTTCTGTCCTCACACCAGCTGCATGCAGCTCAGGTCACAGCAAAGACCAGTGGCAGCAGGATCAGAAGTTGAAAACATACACAGGTACAATGGTTTTCAATTGTCTTAGGTCAAATCTTGAAGTTTTTCAACTAAAAAAGTCCTTGATTAAGGAAGTTGCTCCTCAGTACTCCTTGTAATATATTAAGGAAACATCCATTGTAGCCTTACTAGTCCTTGGTACACAGATTGCCAAAATACCATTTTATAATCAAAGGTAGGGCAGGCTAGTCTCATCACCACAATCAGCAAACCAAGCTGATTAGTAAAAGAGATTAATATTTCTGAAAATGCCTAAATAATTAGCCTGGTGAAACTTGTTCTGGTTTGACTGAAGTTGTCATTTTAGTAATAAGTTAGCTAAGCTAGTGCAAATTTGAAAAGAAACATACATGTGGGTTTAGACCTCTCAAAAGTGGATTAGCTTGCACTGGCAAATGTTCAGATGCAAGCTAACCAGGATACTTTCTATTGAGCCCACATGAGAGCATCTGGTTTAATTAAACTGGCTTGTACCAGTTTAATTGCACTGATTCTAAGATAAGCTGCTGGAGCTTCTGTATGTAAAGATGCCCTTCACCTACAATGGGCCAGCTTTGTGTTGAGCTGCTGTCACTGTATCTTGTGTAGACATTCTTACCTTGCCCTGGTAACAGGGCACTGGTGCGGTCCCAGCAGCCTGGGGACTGTCACTGGCTACAAAGCCTGCCCAAGAGGTAGAGTAACAGGCTAGTAAGTTTCTCTGGCTAAGTCATGTCCGTAAAACCTGCAGTCACTGCCTTGATTGAGTCATAAGGCATCTTTGGCAAAGCAGCGCAGCAAATCGTCGCAGCATCCGATGGTGCTGCAAAGCCCCCGGCGCGTTGCTGGAGCAGGCAGGGCTGGGAGCCTCCCCCCAGAGAGATGTCCCCACATTCCACAGTCGCATTTGTGATTCGGAGGGTGACAAATATTTTATGCTCTCATCATGCAGTGCATGAGTCTGCACGATTCAGACTTGCTTCTGTCATGTGTCAGGAGCCACTGTACGAGCAGCGGGGAATGAGAAGAACGCTAAACTTCCCTCTGAAGGACAGATGGCATCCAAAGCCCCAGCAAATGGCTCTGCACATGGAAATGAAGTAAATCGCTTGTTCCTAAGTGGTGTGAATCAAGTTGAGCAGTATGGATGTTTAATACAAGGAAGCTGATTTCCTTTTTGTTGGGTTGTTTTTGGTCGTGCTTTTTACCCAGAGAATTCAGCAGAGTTTGAGAAGAACTCTGACCTTGTGCCTCCATTTCCTGACACCTCTACAGGATATAGTTGGTTCCAATCACTGTGAAGGAAAACCAACAGAGATGCAGTGAGAGAAAGACTAGAAAGAATTTTAAAGTTAGCTGTAACTTTTAATATTTTCATGTGGATGCATGTTTCCTGACATTTTCCCATGTTTTTGAACTAGCTCTATGTATAAAGTCTCATAATCATATTTCAAAAAACATTTCTAAATAGTAAGTCAAAGTAGAACTAAGAAACAAATTCTGAGTATGGTTTGCTGGAGCCATATACAGCATACATGGTCAGATCTTGTATATAGTAAGTTTTGTGTGTACACAAAAGGAATTTCTTAGTTTTGATTAATTTTCCTATAATTATTAGGCATCCTGTAAGAAGTCTAGTCTGTCAAAAAATTCTTAAATTTTTTAATGAGAAGCACCACCTGAACACGTTGTCAAGGAGTTAATCATGCTGCATTCTACCGTATGTTAAATACTATGCAATTTAGCTTCATAAATACACTCAAATGGAAACTGCTACATTCCTCCAGTGCATAATTTTCCATTCATATTTTTTAAGGTAATACATATGTCTATTCACATAGCTAGCATCATGATTATATATCATTGTTTTATGTGTATGGGAGGGAACTTTACTAAAGACCTTGGGGCAAGTTCCCACAAAGATGAAACTGGCACAAGTACACTCGCCAGAAAAGGTGTGTCAGTCAACAGGAGGAAAATATGATTGAAAGGAAAATGTGTTAATGCTTTACACTAATGGTTATGAAATTATCTGCATGAAAGAAGACAAGTATTTGGCTAATTAGGAATCAGGGGAAGTATAGGTTTTGTGTCAGACTAGACTGAGAATTGAATAAATTAGTCTTGCATTTAATTGACATGTAAGGTTAACTAGCCGAAGTGATGCCTAAGGATTTACCTATGGATTCACCTCTTTGATTTCAGGAATCAGTGCAATTTTAATTCTTTTAAACTTTGAAGTGAACAGCATTGTTCACTGGTACTGCCTTTAATTTTTTTTATTCAGGTGTTGTAGCTACAGGAATGGAGTTGAAAAGTGATATATCTCGAAAACGGCACTGCAACTTGATTGTAGGAGGTTCTTTTCCCCCATCGTTTGCAGTGTTAGCACGAAGGATCTTTATGGATGGTGTAGTGAAAAATACAGTTTAAACCTTTATGAGGAACACAGAAAAACACGTGATCTCTATAAACAGCCACATGCAAAACCAGGGAGCAAAAACAGGGCTCTATTTGACTAATGTGATTTTAATCTTTTTTAAAGGACAGAAATTTGTACATATATGCATATAAGCAAATGAGGTCGTTTGATTTTGGTGAAATAATCAATTTATAGTGGTTTTCATCAAAGAAAATATTTTCTAGGGATGTAAAATATTTAATTTGCAATAGAAAAAACAGAAAACCCAGAAACAATGTGTAGTATCCTATAACTAATGTTTTTTTTCCTTATTCTTTATAAGAAGTTCCCTTCCTATTCCCTAAGGCAGATTGTGCTAACGGTGATTGCGCTATTGAACCTGTTCTTAAAACTGTAGATCAGATTCATTCGTTTTAGTTCCCTGTTGGTACCTGAGATGAGGCTTAGAACAACACATTGTTTTTTGGCTACCTTAACATTGGTTATGTCCTAATGATATGGTATAGAAGTGCCTGCATATGTTTGCATCAGGGAGCTTGAGGAGAGTGCTGTATGGGCCTGGCTCTTTTCTCCTATTTGTGTAAGATGAATTTGTTGCTGTCAGAAGAGGTATAAAATGGAAAGCTGATGCAAGTGTGATACAAACCAGGTGAAATATGCTTTGCACTACAGTGTTAAAAAGTCATCTGACAAGGTACAAGCTGTTTCCCTGTGGTTCCAAGTCAGCCCTGAATTTTGGCAAGGGGTGGAGCTCAGTAACTCAAGGCCTTATTCAAATAAGCTACTACTACCAGCGCTGGAGCTGGTTAATGGGATCCCATATTGAGGACTTTGTTGAATAAGATCGCTTTCATCACTTGGAACCTGATAAATAATGACTACCTCCCACAAAAAAAAGTCATCGCAGTTCTGCATATGTGACCATTGTGAGTTAATTTCTGTATGATTGCTGCTGTATGAACTCCTCCTGAGTACCTCTGACCTGCTGGTCTTCTGAGCTGGAAGGTAATTGTGCCCCGTACAGCACACACTTTACACGTCTCCTGTTTAAAGTGTCCTTTGTAGCCAGTCACAGGCCACCCCCCTACAACCTGCAGAATGGCACGTGAAGATGATCTTCTGCCTGTTTTGAGGTTTTCTGGTGAGTTTCACAATATTTTTAATAGTGGCTTTTTTTTTCACTGTTTGCCCCTGAATTCTTTCTGTTGCTCTTTCACTTGGGAAGGAGGGAAGTCTTTTAAAAGTAAAAGACAACATGACTGTGGACCTCCCAGTTTGTCAGGGAGCCTCCTGAGCAGATGTGTTATTTTGAGCTACTTTAAATTTTTTGTCTTTTTTAATTGAGTACTTGGCAATTGAGAACAGGCAATTAATTCCAAATCGCCCTTTCCACGTTCAACATATCCCTTCTGCTTTTGCAATGGATGGCTGCATAGGTGAGCACAGAGTGCATTCAGTTCTCAACATAAGTTACGACGAGAATAAAATGACATGGAAAGATGCAAGAATATGAAGTTGAGTAACATCAGCACCCTCATCTCCCAAGTTCAAAATTGCATTGATTTATTAGAACAAGTAAGATCTTACTTTTAATGCTGCAACAGACAACAGCAAATTTGCCTCCTCTCCATACCACAGAACACCAAGTTTCGTGCTCTGCCATAAGACATCAGTGTCTGTGGGATACTTGGTGGAAAGGAGTCACAGGGGAAGTATTTTTTCCCTCTTGGGAATGACACTGCCATTTGTTTAAAGCAGATGGCAAAAGGGATTAAATCACATGGCAGTGTGATACCAAAGTGAAAAATATGTTGTTATATGTCATCTGCAATTAGTATATTTCAAGTAACACTTGCTTTTCAGCTCTGCAGTGCTAGAGTTTTGTAGTTCTGTTACTAATTTTCTCATCCCAGGATACTATTTCTCATTTCTGAACATAACCACAGTAGATGCAGCAGTATTACATAACCTTTTAATTAAGTCAGTTAATGATGTTCTGGTTTTATTTTGTACGCTAATATAAGTACAGAATTTCCTGTGTAATTTAAGATGGTGAATGGAGTGAAGAGATTGTCCATACCCGTCTTTTGAGGTACCACTGGTGTTGGTGTAAATCTGCACACCATACTTAGGGTTTCATTGCCTGCAGACATCTTAACAACGGAATGATGGCCGAATCTTTCTCATTTTCCTCATATTTACAGTTCCAGCAAGTTCAGTGCAACTTCAGTGCAGTGGTTTTTGAAGTCAGTGGAATTACTGGCATCAATGAAACTGGAATGGTTTGGACCATATCTCTTATATACAGATTTATTCTTTACTGAAATAAGATTGTTCCAACAGATGTGAGTTTCAGGGAAGTAGAAGGAGGGAAAGGAACACGTTGTGAAGCAGAAGACCCTGGGCAGGGTTTTTTTTGCCCGACAGCTGGTTTGTAGTGAAGCAGCTCCAGCTCAGGGTTGCGCAGAGCTGTGACTTTGGCAACAAGTCTGCAAGAAAAGAGGTGATCTCTCAGGAAGAGCAGTCACAAAACAAAGAGTCTTGCTAATTGTTGTTTGATGTCAAGAAGATACCTTGGGAGGTCCGTGTTTTCCTCAGGTAATGCGATCTGTGGGTGGCGACCTGGTTGCGTGCCCTGCTTTAGAACATTAAAAATGTTTTGTATACGTTTTGTAATGGAGTTAGAGCCTGAAATAGATGCACAAGTATGAATAAATAATGCATCCTAATGGCTGGGAGAAGCTGTTTATGGATGATCAAATTTTGAAAGATACTGAGTATGCAAACACGCCCTGTAAAATCATGTAGCTGAATCACCGAGTGTATCTGTCTGGCTTATTTTGAAAAGTACAATCTCTTTTTAATTATTTAGTGTAATACTTTACATATTCCAGGAAATGGCCTGTAGCATGTTGTGTAAAAGTAATGAAGTCTTAGTAATATGAAACCTCCTCAGCAGCATCTGCTGTTAAATATTTATTGAGAAACTGGGGAAGATTGTCTGTCTGTCTTTTACTGGCATTCATCACAGGAGCACCCAGTTGCCTTCCACATAAATTATATTGGCTGTAGCCAAACTGCTAGAGGAGATTGCATGGAGTATCTTGTTCTGCCTCCGCAGATGCTATAGAAAAATTTCCGTTGGGTGTAAATTTTTGGTGGGGTAGTAGAGGGGATGAGCCTTAGTGCTGGTATGGAAGTTGTTTTCAGTTTAATCGAATAGGAAAACTTGCAACAGTCACCTGCCAAGATTCTTTGAGTGTCCCTTGGAAGTTTGATGTAGAGCTGAAACAGAAATGTTACAAAAATAAATGTGATTTGGCTGTATTTGAGGGTCCACCATAGAAAAATCAAAGAAACCCCTCTGCCTTTAAAAGTCATTGAATATATTCAGTGATAAAGAATACATGACAGATAGGGAAACTAGTATATTGGGCAAGGATGAAAAGATATTTTTTTTCTCTTTTTTTTTTTTAATTGAGGTTGAGAATTGCAGGATAGCTGTTGCTGACAGCAAGAACTGCAGAGTAGCAGTTCTTCTGTGCTATATATTCCTCCTATGCAGACGAACTTGCCATTACAGCACACTGGCAATGGGAAGGGGATGAAGTTCCTACTAAGAAAGGCTTCTGTGTTAATCACAGGCAGTTTTGAACTGAATGCAAAAATGAATGCAGGAGGGTGTTTTAAGACATAGCATCACTTTTCTTCCGCTGTGGGCAAGTGTCCTGCTCTCCGGAGTGGTGGGATGGGACTGGTGCAGGGCTGTAGCAGATGAAGCGAGGGGGTGGGAAGGCACCTGAGGGAGTCAGACCAAAGCAGAGCCGGGGTCTACAGAGGTGCAGCTGTGGGACTAGAGACAAAGAAAACTTGTAGTAAGTGCAAGGTAGAAGGAGGTGGTGATGAATCGGGCTTAAGGGCAAGACCAATGTTGCCCACAGTGGAGAGAAGTGGGAGCAAAAGAAAGGAAAGTGGACCCAAGTACATTCCATGCGCTCAAGGAAAGCACTTCACTGAAGGGATGAAGGCACATGCTTATTTGATAATTGTGCTTTTTTTCTGGCTTTGATGTTTTCCCTTTAGCTTTTATGCAAATTGTTTTCACAGCAGTTATATGTTCACAGAACATTTAGCAAACAATTAAAAAGGGCACCCATTTCAAAATATTTGATCACACCCTGAAACTTCCTATGCTTATGATGCAAAACTTGGGGAATATGCAACTTTTCAATTTTTGCTGTTTTTTTAATGACTGCAAGAAGCAAACATCAGTGCATATACTTCTTGCCATCCTGACTGAAAATGTATAAAAATGGCTGTGCTAATAGTCAAACTGCAGTAAAAAAGAAGTGACTATTTCCCTGTGTTTTTTGCTCAGGGGAGAGCAAGTATCTCTGACTCTATCAGATAAGTGGCTTTTCTCAGATGCTCACTCTTAAACTAAAGGTCATATTTTTTCCTGCGTTAATCAATAAGCAGCAGCTTCTATTGAAGGGTAAGATTAGCATGTAATTGATCTGAAAAATTGATTTGAAACAGGTGCATTGCCTTAATTTTTGCTTTTGCAGCAATTCTGTATTTTGGTTCAGTATTCCTCTGCTTATATTTTTTTATCTCGTCAGCTTTTATGAGTAAGAAGTGATGGATCTGGTCTGTTGTTAGGAAACTACCACATGAAACCGAAGTACTTAGGAGAAGACTTGAGAGTGTTTTATGACCTCCCCCTTTTGGTTTTTGTAACAGAGTTGTGCCCTCCTGCTACTTAAGAAAATATTTGCCAAAGTCCAGAGCACACTCCTTTGTGTTGCATCTGAAGGACTGGCCAAAAGCGGGGGACAAAATCAATTGTTTGCCAAGGTCTTTGACTTAATGTTTATTTCAAAGTGAAATTGCAGTTTAAAAGAAAACCAAACCAAAACCATCCATAAAATATGAAGCAAAGTTAATCAGCACAATAATGTCTGTCTGTGGTAAGAGAGAGCTCAAAAGAATAGTTTTGATGTGTAAATGTCCCCTTTTGTTTCACCAGGAGTAAATTCATGTGCCAGAGACACTGTTTTTTCAGGGTTGATGCTAACTGTTACTCTCTTGGGGAGGGAAGGAGAGGAAGCTTCACTGCAATTGAAGTTTTACCTGCGGGGTGCAAATTGGGACAGCGGGCGGGAGAGGCGTGGAGGTGTGCTGGCTGGCAGCAGGAACGGGGACTTGGTTTCATCGTCTGCTGAGTCTTTGGAAAGGCTGCTTGGGTCCGTAACTTTATGGGATTTCCGTTTCTCCAGCAAACGTTCAGGCGGGAGCGTTACCCACCGGCCGAAGCTTGCTTTGACTCCAGCCTGCTGGC
>NW_010523989.1:0-8460 GCF_000687285.1 Phaethon lepturus
AAGGTCCCTTCCAACCCAGAGATTCTATGATACTGTGTGAAAAGGTAGTGACTAATGACTAAGCAGCTGGCAATGAGCAGAGTGCTCTAGAGGCCAGTCCTGGGGCCCATCTTGTTCAACACCCTCAATTAACAACACAGATGACACAGAACATGACCTTGGTAAAAGTGCAGTTGGTATTAAACTGGGAGGAGCATCTGACACGGTGAAATGCAGAGCTTCAAACCAGAGAGGCCTTGAGAAATTCAAGGACCAGGCTAACAGAAACCTTATGAAGTTCAACGGTGGAAGGAAGAAAGGTGTGCATCTTGTACGGAACAAGCCAACACACGGGCCCGGGCTCAGGACAGACTGCCCAAATAGCCGCTCTGTTGAAGAGGCTGAAAAGGGATTTATGACGACTGCCAGGCTGAGCAGGAACCCGTAGTGCATTCACACAGAGAATAGGGCAAGCTGCATACTGGGCTACATAACAAGCAGCCTGGCCAGCAGACTGAGTGCAGTTATTGCCCTTCTTACTCAGCACTGGTGAGGCTGCATCTGGAATATTTTTCAGTTCAGTTTTTGGGCAATGAGTTCAAGAGAGACAGAGAAACTGAAGAGGGTCCAGATGCAGAACGCATGACAAAAAAAAGCAAGCATCCTACAACTGCTTGCAGGGCACTTCCAAAGACGTCTGAGCCAAACTCTTCCTGGAAGTAGCAGATGATGTAACAAACATGGCCAACAGCCATAAATTGTGGTTTGGGAGGTTTAGGTTGGATTCAGACTTTAGCAAAAAAAATTTTCCAGGAGGGTGGTACAGCCCCAGAACAGGCCACCAGAAAGACTGCAGCACCACCATCCTGCAGATGGTTTCCTGCAGAAGGAAGGCTTTTTAAGGCTTGGCTGGACACAGCTGACCTAATGTAGTCCTTCTCAGAGCAGGATCTCAGAGGACCTTTCCAACCAGCACTTCTATGACTCCACTGAGGAGAGAACGTACAGCTGTGGGTCCAAAAGCTGTCTCAGGAGGAAGATCAGCCCAGACTTATGGATTCACTGTAAAACAGAGTAATTCATTGATAGAAAAACCCTCAAAGATCTCCACAGAGCCCTGACAAGGAGCGATGGGACAATATTCTCTCCACTTTCCCACTAAAAGATATTTGGAAACTGTACTGAGATACACACTCAGGCAGCTAACAGAAAATCCCTTCAATTTAGGATTCATGTTTAAGACTCGTGTAACTGGGACACAGGTTTCCTAGATATAAGGAAGAAATTCTTCACTATGAGGATGGTGAGGCAGTAGAACAAGTTGCCCAGAGAGGTGGTCAATGCCCCATTCCTGGAAACATCCCAGGTCAGGTTGGACAGGGCTCTGAGCAACCTGGTCTAGTTGAAGATGACCTTGCTCATGGCAGGGGGTTGGACTAGATGAGCTTTAAAGGTCCCTCCCAACCCAAACCATTCTGTGATTCTACAATTTCTACAATGGATAAGGATTTAACCATATCTCAGGCTGAAAATATAGTCCACCAAGCCACAAAAATGTTCTGCTGATTGTATTTCTGTTATTACAGGAAGTATTTCTCACAGGAAATGAACAGTCTTCAGAGCCATCTGACATCCAGGCCACTGAGTGAAAAGCTGTAGTTTCCAGGGGTAGCTAAGAAAGAACATCTGGGAGACTGGAGATGCTGCCAGTGCACTCAGGAGCCAGAGAGGTAGTTGCAGTGATAGGGGAAGTAAAAACCATGCATATTCCTGGTGGAGACTATTCAAGTCCTGCCACTATTGAAGGTATAGCTGATGGAGTCACAGTACAGCTTTCAGGTCTATACACAGAATAAAGCCAGGCCTGCATGTGTAGCACAAGGTCTGGGGTATAGTCTAACACTCTTGCCTAGTCCATATGGCTCAACACACCTAGACACAGAATCATAGAATCACAGAATCATTTTGGTTGGAAAAGAACCTTAAGATCATCAAGTCCAACCTTAAACCTAACTCTGCCAAGTCCACCACTAAACCATGTCCCTAAGCACCGCATCTACACATATTTTAAATCCTTCCAAGGATGGTGACTCCTTGGGCAGCCTGTTCCAATGCTTGACAACCCTTTTAGTAAAGAAATTTTTCCTAGTATCCAATCCAAAACATCTAGACATCATGGCCTCTGCAGTGATGAACTTGAGGAAAGCCTTAGAGCTTTTGAAGAACCTTGTGCTGTTGAATTTCTTGGCCCACCATGAACTGGAGATGATTTCTATGACACAGATGGACTGCAATGAGAAAGTGAGCACCCTGGGGATGGGGGAAATGAACCAGATCTCTTTTTGAGGCAATGGAAATACCACACTCAGAATCACGTCCAAAGACTGGATCTCCATATGAAAGCACTGTGTCCAGGAAGGGTTTCCTTCTTCTGTCTGCTGCTGGATGACTGCAAACGGGACAAAGTCACAGCAATCTCAGAGTTACTTCTGAGGCTCCAGGGAGGTTAGCACCTCAGAGCATATGGATGCCACAAAATTCTCTGACTTCACAATGGAGCGGCAATTGCACATGCGGCTATATCCACAGTGTCGAGAGCACTCAGACTCTAGCCGTTCCTCTCAGAGAAACCCCTGACAGCCCAGAAAACAAAACCCAAATGCTCCAAGGAGCTGCTCCATGTTTGGTGTTTCTCACCCGTAGTGCCACAGAATAATGTGCCTTTTGCCAAGAGACCGCAGTGTTGGGATTCACCTGACAGAACATGCTGTCCACGAAACGGGCACCTACCCTGGAAAACGTTGCCATAGGATCCCTGTCTGGTCAGTGGAGAGCTGGTCAGTGAATCCACCAGATTTGTCACATCCTAGGGCAGACCCCAGGTTAGGTCAGATGAATTCACTACCCCGAATGCCATATCCACATTTGTTTGGTCTCCACAGGCAGAACTGGCAGACTAGATGAGGCAGGCAGGTGCAGCCAACCCAGGCACCTAAGGCTGAAGTGAGGAGATGAATCCCACCATAGATCTCTACCAAAGGCCGTGTACTGAGATCATCTGTGTCTGTGTTCTTGCAGCAGCCCTGTGTGTTGTAGGACTACAGCAGTATTTAGGAAATGGAAGTGCCCCATGGATAGCTGGCACGTGGATGCTGAAATGGGAACAAGAACACTGGCAAGCTGGTGTCAGCCAAGCCAACAAGAGAAAAGCAGTCACTTGGCTTCATGTTAGAGTTGCCCTCCAACCACTCTACGTGGAGCGCATATGATAGAAGTGCAGCTGAAAGAGATGCTGAGTAAACACTGAGGTTACTTATCTAGCTATTTCTATACATAGAAATACTGTGGGAGAGAGGGTGAGGGGTGGTGATCTCAGCGCTGGAAGATCAAGGGCAGAGCTTGATGTCTCTGATCTGTCTGCCCTAAGCAAGCAGAAGCCCTGGGAATTTTCTGTCCCTTCACACTCCTGGTGCAGCCCATGTCAACCAACACAACAGGCTGGTCTGCCCGCGGCTGATCGGGATCACACTCATCACGGATGGGGAAGGTTAGTCACTAGGGAGAAAGGGCAGCGCCTTATTGGTGATGAACCGATGATCCTTCTTTAGAAGACCTGATGATACAAAATGACTCAGCTTGGTTCATGTATTTGTTTTAGCATCAGAATCTGCAAGATAGGATCCTTTGGTTGCTGGATCAGCAGATAACAAAGATGCTGAGCAGTTAGTGCTGGAGTTTCACCTGGACTGCTCTTGAAACCTGGGCAGATGCACATCTTGGAGGTCTCTGCGCTTTTACCAGGTAAATGAACGAAGCATAAGCATGCCCATCAGAAAGCACAACCAAATGCATAGTTTGAGCCTGACAGAGTGGCCATGGAGGGGTCAAAAAAGGAAACAGAGAGACAGGGGTTATGAAGTAAATGAAACGCTAAGACCACGAGCGAGTGAGCAGCAGCTCATGGGGAAGCGCTGAAGAATTGCAAGACAAATGCAAGCGACTCGGCTGGATCCCCCGGCAGACCAGAGGGGCTGCCAACGTTCTGCCCGTGTTCTGCCTTCAGCCAGCCTTGTGCTAACTGAAGCACAGCAGTTAGGCAGGAAGCCTTGTCCAGGCTCCTAACGGGGACGGGCATGCAGAGGGGGCAGCGCCTGACGCATCTCTCTGCCCTGCTTGTGTGATACGCAAAACGATCTGTGCATCCCCCATCTTGCAAGCTTTGTTCTCAAGGCAGGACTTCCTCCCTGTGAGTATGGCACGAAATGGGTCAGGACGATCAGGTCCAGGCATCTGGCAACTCCCCTACAAGCTTACAATCTAGAGAGTGGGCAAAATCTTAAGCAGTAATACAACTGGGATCAGACTCCCACCCAAAATACAAGGCAGCAAGCAGGGTCTGAGTCAACAAAAAGAGGAGATTTAGCACTTGTGACCGCTCCACATGGTTTGCTGGGATTAAAAAACAAACCTGTTCTCCAATATGAAGAGAAGGCTTGAGTGTCTGGACCCCCTGAGAGAGAGGACTTGAAGCATGACACAGGAAAGCAGAAAAAGAACAAGCCCAGAAAACGAGGAAAAGAGACAGTATCTCTCCGGAAGGAGAGCAAGGGCCAGATATTCCAGTCTATTATGGTACTTTAGAGCTGCAAAGATTTGTAAGACTGGGGCCTTGACTGGTCTAAGGGCCTCAGAATAAGCTGTGAGGGCAAAATTTTAAACACGCTGCTTCTTGATGCTTGAATTTCTGTTGATAGGTGGCATTGCAGGACTGAGGTTACTTCCCTCCACAGCTCCAGGCTCCCTCGGCCACAGCTTGGAGCTGTGACCATCTGAGGTGGAGAAGCGTAAGGGAGCTGGGCAGCCTCACAGCAGACGCTTCTGTCAAAACTGCGATCAGCAGGAGATAAATTCCAATGGAGAAGGGCGAGCAGGCAGCGTACATGACTACGTGCAGGCTGCAGACGGGGTGATGTGTTGTTACCGTTGGATTACGTGATCAAAGGCTGATCACCACAGCCATTAAGGAGTAGAGAACAATGACAGCTGGAGGAACCCCAGTGACCCGATTGCTGTCAGTGGAGCACCCTGGCTCAGCTACCACAGGGCCACCACGGCCGGAGGGTCAGCCCCCAGCCTGTGTTCGAGACCCACGGGGTGAGCCGACGGGAGAGGATCTCTCCAGGTCACCCTGTGGACTGAGGGGAACTACTGCCTGTGGGGGCATGGGACTCCTTACGGGATGCCAGGAAGAGCACTCTGGGATTGTGCCAGACCTACCGAGATGCTCAGTGAAAGGACCTGAGGCAGGAAAAGGGAGGGATGATGGTGGATCAGGCAAGAACAAGCACGGGAGAACAAAAGGAGAAGGGTGGCAAAGAGGCCAGTGGGAGTACCAGGCTGCTGGTCAGTACGCTTGCCCGGCCATGCCCTGCGCCTGGTCACCACAGCCTGCTGCGTCTTGTCACCCCACCTCTTCTAGCCACTTTTCTGGGTGAAGGTGTGCTCTATATTGTGTACTTGTGTGTGTGTACATGAAGGTATCACTGCCAGCAACTGGGGAAGGGGCCATGGGTGGTAGGGTCCCATAGGTGCTGGGGTGTCAGCAACTACAGGCACCGGACTGCATGCGTATTGTGTGTTGATGCACGTGTAGGTGCATTTAATTTGCGAGGCATCATCAAGCTGAATTGGCCAGTGAGTAGGATAAGAGGCTTGGAGCCAGGTATCAGAGAGGCCATAGACCTGGGGAAGACACTGGAGAGACTGGGGGTCTGGGAATTTCCTACTGGAGGCACCAGATTGACCAGTGGGTTTGAGAGTCGGCTACTGGTAATGCCCGGTGTCTGGAGCAGCTGCCAGGGAGACTTGATTTGTGCTGGTGCACGCCTGTGCCTTAGGCAGCTGGGGAGACCTGGGAACTGGAGACCAGCTGCTGGACAGACCAAGTGTCTAAGGCCTGGGGATTGCAGTGTGCGTGCGTGCGCGTGCGTGCACGTGTGTGTGCACGTGTGTGCGCGTGTGCCAAGAGATCCGAGTAGCAGCGAGTGGGGTGGGGCTGTGGGTCTCAGGGTTCACATGCTCAGGTGCCAGCAACTGGGGAGACTGGGGGAGCCAGGGGCCAGCTACTGGGCAGGCTGGAGGTCCAAGGCCAGCTACTAGAGGTATCCATATCGTATAGACATATGCACATATGTACATATTCTTTTCTGACAGGCTTTCATTCTGATCAGGCAGGGAGGGACAGGCTCAGGCCATTTGTGCTGTGTTTGCACGATGCTGTGTTTTCTGACCCGCGTGGCAGGCTGTGTGCTTACGTGTAGGGTGTGTCTGTGTGCGACGTGTAGGGTGTGTCTGTGTGTGTATGTGTCCCCATCGCGACCCACGCTCAGCCTGGCTACTGACCGAACCGAGGAACGTGGAGCCGCAGCAGCCTGGCAGCTACGCGGCGACCGGATTCAAAGCTCCCAGCAGTTAGCAGGGAGCTCTCACTTTCCTTCTTTAAGACCGTCTGCTTCTCCTGGAGGGGTCTGGTGAAATTTTGCATCTCCACAAAACTAGGCAGAGGTTTCCTAGTTAAATCTGAAGAGAGACCTGTCTTCCTGAAGAAAGCACCAGGTGAGGACACCAACGCTCGTTTGAGTATCCCGAACTCCGTACAGCCATCCCATGGATCTCACGGACAACGCCAGGACCAACGCACCCCAACCTGCCGGCCAAGCAGGCTTCAGCCTGTCACGTTGCCCCAGGCCAGTCAGAGCCCTCCATTCGTACGGAAGGTGCCGGCGAGAACTGCGAGGCTAAAGCGGCTGGGGAGGCAGCGGGGCACGGCAGGCTTGGCCAGGACACTGCAGTTTGAACTCGATACGAGTAAGCCGGGTCTTGTACTACAGTTGCTGCAGGTTGGTATTAACCAAGCAAAAAGCCCCACTGCTAAACGTTGAATTCGCCTGAAGCTCTGCTCCCCCTCCAGCGGCAGATTCCCCGCTGCAGGCCGCCTTCTCTGGGTGGTCTTCGCTGCCTCCTTCAAGTCACCATCAGCCGGGCTCCCAGGTCTAACCTGTGGGGCAGCTCTGCTCATGCCAGCGCCCCACAGAAACACTTCTCACTCCTTCCCCAAAGGGGAGCCTCGCAGAGCAAAGGGGACCGCCGGAGCAGCCGCGGGACCACCCCCGGCATCCACAGCCAGCCGCCCCTCTCCCAGCTTCAGAAGCTAATTTAACTGCTGAAGTAGCATGAGGAAGACTAGGTCAGGACAGGGCTTGCTCGGAGCTGTAAGCAGTGTCTCTGCCACCTGGTCCTTGCATGAAGGAGCCGTGTTGTGGTACTGGAGGAGCTCCTCAGTCACGTGAAGATTGCCTGGAGACTGGCACCAAACCCTTCTCCACCTGCAAAGACCCCTCAGGGCTTCCCCCCTGCACTTCTGTCTTTGAATTTGCTAACTCCAAAGTGAAAGCACCTCACATGTATCTGGCTGTCCAGCACTGATCTCCAGTACTAAGAAAACTTTAAAGCTACAAGACTAAACATGAATTTCAGCAAGAGATGGTCTCAGGCTACAAGTTACAAGGCTAGAAATGAAGTCTCACACTTAAAAGGCCCATGCACCTTTCATTTAAATTTAACACATCTCTATTCTGTACTCTTGGACATGTTGATGAAGACAGTCCCAGAGACCTGCACAAGGCTTCAAGCAATACCACAACATCTCCCTTTCTGAGTAGTGCCCTCAGGATGTGGCTTTGCATTGCGGCAAAGCTGCCGTGCTCATTCTAAACTCACCTCCAGCTTCCCTTGCTTGGGAAACCACATAGGCTTATTGCTCCACTTGCCACAGATTTAATGATCGCGCAGCCACAGGGGACGTCAGCTCAGCGAGCTGATCCAAAGGAAATGGTAACCCGCGGAGGACAGGTTACCAGTTAAATACATTTATTCTGCAGCTGAACATCCAAATTGGGAGGGAGGGGAGAGGGACTGCAAGTCTCGGCCAGGAAGGGCTGCTCTACTGCAGCACCAACCTGCTCCTCACACCCCATGGGGCTTTATAGGCATTTGAAATTATTCTTTGCTTAATAACGTATCTAATACTACATATCAGAAAAAGTATCAGCTCTATTATGATTTTGTCAGGTTTATGACAATTGGTACTTCACTGGCGCTCTTCAGAGCCTGCAGCAGAACACCCACATTGCGGATGACGTTGGCAGCCGGCTATTTGGGTCACGCAGACTTTGCCAGCACCCTCCTGCTCGCAGCTTTCGAGGGACTTTCTGTCTGCGAGGACCATGCCCACGCACAGGACAGAGGAAACAGCCCCACTGGGAACTGCTCTCCAGAAGGTTGGCTGCAAGTACGGAGGGGAAATCTGGCCCCCGCTAACTGCAGAAAGGAGAGCGGAGGAGAGGGGTGCTCTTCCCACTGGAGGTAAAGCCAAGCGCTGAGCTGCACCGCTGCCGAGAGGTCCTCAAGCCCAGCTCCCCT
>NW_010523989.1:8556-12501 GCF_000687285.1 Phaethon lepturus
GCCGGCCCCCCCGCCCTCCCCCGCCGCAGTGCCACGCGCGTGGGCACGGCACCACCCTGGGACTCCCCATTTTGGAAGACGGGCATGGCCCATTCTGCACTGCGGTACAGACACAGCCCAGCTGGTCCCTGCTTTGGGCACAGGCTTTCCATCAACTGTACATTCAACGTCGAGTCCATCACTGCGTCTGAGGCACTCACTCTGGAAAAAGTATTGCTAGAAAGATCCCGGAGCACTGATGGGAGCTCCAGGGTGTCTCAACCGCTCGCCCAGTACAGTGGTGATGACCACCCCTGGAAAGGAGAGCGTTTTCCAGTGTACGCTTGAGACCGCAGAGCGAATCGCAGCGAAGCCTCACCACCCACCTCCCCCGTCCCAGAGCGCTTCCACAACCAGCACAACTTCACACGTCCACCTGCCAGAACTGCAACTCTGCTTGCCTTACCCCACGCACAACCACGGCCCACCCCACGCCACACGTCGGACCCACGCAGACGCCGTATACCGCATTACTGGCTTTAAAGCCTCATGATTTTTGCATGGGAGGATGCGAGAAAGCAAAACCCCATGGGATGCCAGCCCTTCCTCTGACTGTACAGACCACCTGGCCAGCGTGCACTGCTGGCACTGGCCGCGAGGAGATGTGCTCCCCACCTCAAACATCCACTCAGAGCTCCCCTTCCCACCCCCCAACACAGGGTCGCTTCACAGACGCGGTGTCAGTTCGGCCCCAATCCACCTCTTCGCTGTTGCTCCCTTGGAAGGGGCAGGATTCATCTCACATCCCTTCCTGCACGGACAGCGTATACATCTCCGCTTGAAACAAACTCTCTGGGCTCCCTTTACAATTAAGGCACAGAAACGGGCGCCTCGGCTGAGTGATTCACAAACACTTTCATAACTTCTCAATTGCCTTATTGCAACAGCCTTTTCTCCGGCTTTAAGAAATGCAGACTTGGCCTATTCATGCCATACCCATTTGGCATGGATTCTGAACATAATTTTCACTTGCGAGCACCAGAGTAATGTTTCCTACACTTTCCTCCTATAGTGAAGAGAGTCCCTGCAAACATTAACAAATTAATGTTATCACTCTTTTTTAAATCACTCCTTAAAACTATCCGCTGCTGTGTTCACTACAAGGTGAAGATCAAAAATGCTCCGAGGGCTGGAACAGCTCTGCTGGGAGGACAGGCTGGGAGAGCTGGGGGGGCTCAGCTTGGAGCAGAGAAGGCTCCGGGGAGACCTTCCTGCAGCTGCCAGGGCTGAGGAGAGAGATGGGGACGGGCTTGTTAGCAGGGCCTGTAGTGACAGGACAAGGGATAACGGTTTTAAACTAAAAGAGGGCAGAGTTAGACTAGGTATAAGGAAGAAATGTTTCCCAGTGAGGGTGGTGAACCCCTGGCCCAGGTTGCCCAGAGAGGTGGTCGATGCCCCATCCCTGGGAATACCCCAGGTCAGGCTGGACGGGGCTCTGAGCACCCTGCTCTGGTTGAAGATGTCACAGAATCACAGAATCATTAAGGTTGGAAAAGACCTTTAAGATCATCAAGTCCAACCATTAACCCAACACCACAATGCCCACTAAACCACGTCCTGAAGTGCCACGTCCACGTGTTTTTTGAACACTTCCAGTGATGGTGACTCCACCAGCTCCCTGGGCAGCCTGTGACAACGCAATTATTGTACCTGAAGTACGTGTTTTCATCAAGACATCCAAGCAGCAGGCATTTCAGTAACCATTATTACCCGGCTCTCAAAACACCTTACAAAGGAGAATAATTTTATGCCAGACGTAGGCCCTTGTCCTGCAGAGGAAGGTGCTGCCAGCAGCCATCGGTCACTCCCTGCCGCACCCGGGCTCACCTCAATCAGAAAGTCTCCCGTGCGAAGCCCTGCTCTCCAAGCGACACCTTCCACATCCACCGATTCCAGGTACTGGAGTGCTGGGAAGGCTGGGGTTGGGGTGAACTCCTCAATTGGGGTTTCAGCTACAAAACAGAGAGAGAGAGAGAGATTGAGACAGTGTGGCAAAAGGCAAGCAGAACGTGGACAAGAATGCACAGGAGCCTAGGAAAATCTGTGTGTTGGCTCAGAAAGAACACGTACGCAAGGCTCAGCGCGGCGTCGATGCAGGAACCAGAGCCAACGCTACACTTCATCAGCTTAGGCCCTGAGGTAGCCCCAGAACCTCCCGGACACGTGTGACGCCCGGAGTCACGTATGTTCCCACAGGGTCCCGAAAGCCTCGTCCATCTCCCAGTACCACAGACAAAATGAGAACAACGTCTGTGAACGATGCCAGGAGGGGAGGAACTCACTCCTTCTGTGTCCACGTCTGAGTTAGCAGCTCTGGGCCTCTTTCGCAGTCAGCAGAGAAAAAACCACGTGCACCATCCACCTGTGCCGTCGCAGACGTGACACCCGCTTTCAGCACCCCAGAGCGGTGCCTCTCTCCTACCGGTCCTACAGGAGACCGTTCGCTCAGGAGCAGAGGGACGCTTGTTGGTGGACATCTACATCAGACAAATGAACCCCACTCTTCATCAGTGAGGTTCTAACTACAGTCGTGGTCGGAAAACCTGCTCCTGCCCCCAGAAGAACACCGTATCCGGGGACGAGACTTTCTCAGAGGGACCCAGGCAGCACACTTACATCACCCAGCTCCAGCCCATCTTGCTTCACCGCTCATCCAGGATGGAGGAATTTTGCATGGCAGATGCCCAACTTATAGCAGGGAGGAGCTTGTGTGATGTGACGAACGAACAAGCTTCCCTTGACTGTTTATCAGCAGGAGACTGTTGCAAATGTTCAGAAACATCAGATCCGTTAAAGAAATAAAGCAGAAAGGCCACAGCTACTCTCTACATGCTGGCTAGACTCTGGTCACCTGAAACCACCGGTGGCTGTCCCCAGCACAGGGTGTATCAGCTGTGGCTGTTTCAGGGGTATTTTCCCCTTTGTGTATGGCGAATAGACCTGCTGCCTGTGTACCGGCTTCGGAGCAGAGGGGGTTTGTGTCTTGCTACACAAGACCATAGCACTGGATCAGCGAGGACTTCTTCACTAGGGCTTATATGACTGGAAACACCTGAAGTGCCTCCAGGAGCAGCTTGAGTCATCCCTTTTCTAATGGCATGCAACCTCATTACTGGCTCTGACGTGTCACCAGAGAGGCGGCCATTCCTAATACCTGTGCCACAGATGAGGAAAGAGAGAGGTTACCTTTCCAAGAGAAGCGCTGCTGCTCAGCGCTGCGACACTGGCCACCCGCTTGTGCAGCCTCCCAGGGAGCAGTATCTACAGGGCCATCCAGCCCCCTCCGCTTAGCGGCAGTCCCAGGACTAGAGAGGGGATTGTGCCACCTCCGGTGCTCTGCGCTGCACTGGTTTTGGGGCTGTTCTCAGCTGGGAGCAGCCTCAAAGACGAAGCTGAAGATGGGCTACCAGATACAGGAGTACTGAGCAAGTGGAGGGGTGAAGGTGCAACCCTGTGCCAACTCCTGTTTTCCCGGCCTGCAGAAACAAGAGATGATATTCCACATCGCCTGACTCACGCACAAAGAAAACTACTGACACATTTGGAGTAAGTAAGTGGCTGAAAACCCGACATGCTCTGACAGATCTGCACTGCCCTGGCAGTGCGATACACGCCGGAGGCTCAGCGAGTGGGTTTGGCTGCTCCTCCACCTGGGACAGCCACGTCGCTCGCCACCAGCTGTACGGCAGAAGACCCCCCAACAGCAGTACGGCAGCCATTCTGCTAGCAGCTCTTCGGCATCCTTAAATCACCAGGAGGAGATGAGGCTAACAAGCCATTGTTTTGCCTAATGACGCAGCATATGTCGTGCACCAAGAGACATCCGTGCCTACTAGTGCCAGCTGCATCTTGGCCGCTGACCCGTGGCTGGCCGACAGCGCGGCGCTGCCGCTCGCACAGGCTCCG
>NW_010523989.1:12532-15538 GCF_000687285.1 Phaethon lepturus
CAGGGTCGGCTCAGAAGCGTGATGCACGGCTGCTGGCGCCGACGCTGGTGCAGGTTGCCTCAGTGCGCTGCTCTACACAAGCAGTACGTTTAGGTCTAGTGGTCGTGACTGGGGTGCATACAGACTGCTGGCAGATGGCCGTATTTGATGTCGCAGTGCATTACTTTCTCCTGAAGGGTAATTAATACAGGAGCGTGAAGAAGGGCTCGCAAACCAGCACCACAGTCAGCACAAGAGACTCTCAGAGCTCGTCTGCGATGGCTCGCGCTGTCCTCCCTTTGAGCAGAGTAATCCTCACGTGGGTAGGAGAGAAGCTAAAGCTGGTTGGTAAGAAATGCAACGGCGAGGCAACAGTTGCATAAAACAGCCGGCTCAAACATATGCAGATCCTAGGAATACAAAGTAGAGACACGCTCCCCAAACCCTGGCCAGGCTGGCAATTTTGGGGCCGGGCGAACCGAAGGCTCTCACTCAGGGCTCTTCAGCAGACTGATGGAGGTGCCGTTATCTCACACGCATCTTTAGACCATGCAGGATTCACTGTCTCATCTTCATTCAGAAGAGCCAGTGGTAAAAGGACACTCTTTGCTAGTGTAGGGACAGCTCTGAGCAGGATGCACTGAAGGATCCAGGATAACTTTCTAAGAAGTCAAACAGCAAATGTCTTTAGTGGCTGATGCTGGTTGAACAAACCGTTTGCCTTAGAGACATGCAACAAGCCAGTCAGAAAAAAAACACGATTATCTAGTCTGATATCACACATGACAAGGGCCAGAGCCTTCGCCAAAGGTCCCTGTAGGTCCACCTCTCACCTCAGCTGATGTATGCAGAGAGCATGGTTTCCTTTTGCCAGCAATATAGATAATGATGTATTGTATCAACAGGCCTAGATAAGTTATCCATCGCTCTAAGTCTGTTATCAAAACAATATATTTCTAAGCACTGTGTCAAAACCCTAATGAAGCAGTAGATTTAATAACAGAGTCAGTGGATGATCTTGTGCATACATCTCCTTTGATGTCAGGTCACTCCAGTAAATGTGACCTACGTTCTCTTTCATTTGTGTAAAATGTACAGATACTGATTTTATACAGATAAAGATATTTCCATCTGTTACCATACTACTACTTCTTTATTATTTTATTTAAAATTTTTAAGCAAGATTTTCCTGCTAAATCAGATAGCCATCAGCTAGCACCAGACTAAGACAAAGTTTGCCTGACAAGATGTTAATACGCTGAATGATCTTAGATGTTTTTCATCAACAGCCTTCCATGACTTCTTTCTCTGATGGAAGCTAGCTTACGTGGCAAACAGTGGACAAGTCATCCTACCTATTTTTAAAAATGCCAATGTAACATTTGATATCTCCAAATCCTTCAGGACTTCCCCAGTGTTAAATTCCACTCCTTGGATCAGTGTTGACCAGCAAGTTCTTTCAATAGCCTGAAGTCCAAAGAACCACAAACATGACCTTGCTGCAGACTGTAGCTGCAAAACTAGGTGCCCATTATGCTGGACCCAGGCCTGGAAGGGTATGAGGTTTAAGGTGAGAAAGACCTTGTGTATTGCCTGAACCTCCAAAAATGAGAAAAGGGGAGACTCGGGCTCTCTGAATGTCAAGTAAATTATTTATATAATGACAATGAGACATGCAGTCTCTCTAGAATACTATCACTGTACTTCACAAAACAGGAACATCAGCATGACATACCAGTATTGCTCTCTCATCATACATGCATCGTAATTAAGTCATGGAAAGGTTAAGTGGAAGTCCTGACCCCTGGAGAGGATAGAGTTGGACAGATGACAATTTAATTGGTTTCCTAGCCAGGAGAAGGAGCCTGGCATGAGCAAACCATGTTATCATCACAGCAGCTCCAGATACACCCGTCCCATCAGGTTTACCCCCTCTGCGACCCCAAAGTTGCACAATTCAGAAGCGTTGCTCCGCATTTCCCCACCATGGGGCTGATGACAGACCATGGATGGCAGAGAACTCCTAAATCATAGCTCAGAGACAGTCACCTGAGCGTAGTTCAAAGATGTATTTTTCCTATTGGTAATCAAAGACATAAACTGATAGGGAATACAGATAAAATTAACCTAGGAAATACAGCCTTATAGCCAATTTTGTCACCTGCATTACTGATGTGTTACATGAGGACTCCAGGCACGCTATTTTCCGTGGGCTGGAAGCCGTCTATCTACAGTAACTGCATGCCATGATACACGATTTGTAAAGTGTCACTAGTGCCTTAATGATTCAGTAAGCAAGAAAATGCATCCTGAAGTGAGAACTATATCCTTATGAAACAAATACTAGAAGCATAATTTAATACAGGAAGGGGAAAAACATAGACAGAGGACAGCTCTCCCTTAATAATGTCTGAAGTCCCAGTACTTGGTCACAGGGAATGAGAAACAAGCTCTAGTAATGGACAAGGAAACATAAACTAAACCAGCCCTCTTCCATGCAGAGAATGAGGTCTACAGGGCTAACTGCTCCTCATGTCTCCAACGGCCATGTCAATGGATGTGACCTCCAGGTGTAGCTGCAATCCAGCACTGGATTTCCCATCTGCCCCAATTAACTCGCAGACTCAGGAAATCAGAGACTCATAGAACAGTTTGGGTTGGAAGGGACCTTTGAGGCCATCTACTCCAACCCCCTTGCCACGAGCAGGGACATCTTCAACTCGAGCAGGTTGCTCAGAGCCCCGTCCAACCTGACCTGTTCCATCCAACCTGGATGTTCCCAGGGATGTGGCATCAACCATCCCCTGGGCAACTGGGGCCAGGGTTTCACCACCCTCATTGTCAAAAAAGCCCTCCTCAGATCTAGTCGAAATCTCCCCTCTTTTAGTTTAAAACTGTTACCCCTTGTCCTGTTGCTACAGGACCTGCTAAAAAGTCTGTCCCCACCTTTCCTACAGGCCCCTTTAAGCCCTGGCAGCCGCAGGAAGGTCTCCCCGGAGCCTTCTCTGCTCCAGGCTGAGCCACTCC
>NW_010523990.1:0-16656 GCF_000687285.1 Phaethon lepturus
AACCAACAAACCCCTTATAACAAACCACAGCTACAGAGATGCAGCCAGCTAGGCCAGGCGTTGCTCCCAGAAAGCCCCGTGTCCATGCCATTGCGCAATGGATCTGGGTAACTCCAGCACTCTGGCTACACCCCGGTTCCTCAAAAGGCCCTTTGGGATGGTGCCACCTCTCCACAGCAGTTGCTCTTTGTCCGTGTGGACCGCGTGCATCTCTCCTGCTCCTGGCTGCACCAGTGCTTGGTACCCAGCTCTTCTCCGCCCAAAACCTCTGCATGCCACTGAGCTGTGCTGGTCCCAGGGACGTGGCTCTTCCGCGGGGTGTCTGACCAGGGCCAGAAGTAGAGTCCTGAGAGACCACGCGTGGCCAAGAGCAGCCCAAGCAGCCAAGCAATCCTGCTGCTGCCCTGCCCTGGGGGGGCCCGTGGGCAAGATCCCCAAGGGGACCAGAGAAGAAAGGAGAGGAAAGACCTCCCGCTGCCACCACAGGTCCTGCTGGAGCGAAGGACCAAGGGCTTGACACGGAGTCTGCAGGCTGGCAGCGTACTCAGACAACTGCTCATGAAGTGGAGACGAGCCAGGGAAGGCAGCCAAGCCTGTCCCGGGAGAGCCCATCCCTGCTCAAGAGCAGAAGCGCTTCAGAGCCTCTTTGCTGTCTGCTGAAGGGAGGGAGCACGATGGCCCCTGGAGGGGGGGGCTTGCTGGCACATGATGCAGAGATGCACAGTGGGACCACGTCGGCACAGGGGTGCAGGGTCAAGATGGCTGGTACAGTCAGGACAGTGGTGGGAGCTTGCAAAGACGCTGTTTTCACCGGTGCAGTTCTCCCAGGACAAACGTTGCAGCACTGAGAGCAAGCGCCGGGAAGGTGCAGTCTGACCAAGTGAAAACCTCTTCCTCGGTGGAAAGGTGGGGATGAGGTGGGGTAAAGGGTGAACCAAAGTAATGGGAACAGCTCTGGAGACAGGGAGAAATAGCTGCAGATGCTAAATGTTGGAACGCATCTGTCAGTCCAAGCCAAATCCCAAACCAGCGTCAATACAGAAAACACAGTCCTGCCATTGCTGCTGCTGGGAGCAGCAGCGAGAGCACAGAGGTGCCCAGAGCAGGTCCTACTGAGGAGCAGCCTTCAAACTGATGAGAGGCTGCAAATAATGCCCGAGAGCTCTTCTGTGGCTCTTAGCAATGATAAAATTGTTATTATTTAGCAAAGATCCCCAGCTTTTCCATGTGCTGCAGGATGGCACGGGCCATCCTGGTGTTCATATAAGGGGTCTGTTGCTGACCTGCTTCAGTGGAGAAGTATCAAGTGAAAATACTCTTAGACGGGACAGCTAAACTGCACCTACATGGAAAAGTCTGAAACAGGCTCCCCCAGAATCCTCGAGCAGTCAGAAACAAAATGTGTTGATCCTGGTGAAATTGCACAAAGCAGTTTAAATGCAACAGAGGTCCCTTGCACAACCCAGGCCAGAAGAGACGGTTTTGGACACCAGGTTTCAAGCCACCTCCTGCTAGAGAAGTAGAGGCATCTTCCAGATCCAGAGCAGTACTTGGCTCCAGCCTTGTCCCATGATGCTGGATCTCAGCCCCTCCGGGCTGCCTGCGAAAGCAGGGAAAAGGGAGAGCAACATGTATTAAGCAGATTAACTTCGTGCCAGGATAGAAAGGCCACTGGAGCAGCTGCTGTACTACAGCTGGAGCAGGGAGCCTGCCCTGAGCAAGGCAGACCTGGCTACCATGCAGCAGGTATCATTTGACCCTCACTAGCTGGGTACCGTGTCTCCCCCCATCATTTCAGAGAGACAAAGAGAGGAGACTGTCTCTTCCTCCTGAAAGATAAATGCCTCCAGATTGTAGCCACTCGACAGGTCCACTGAAATTCATCAGTTCTGACTTGAAATGAAAGCTGTAATAAATCTCCCCGCTGAATAGGAGATCAAAGGCAGATCATTAGAGCTCTTGGATTACCCAGTGAGAGTGCACTTCCATCAGCTGCTGTGCTGCTGGTTCCCCCGTGTCCAGAACGACCCCTGTGACGGTGGGGCTTTGACTCTAAAGAAAAGGACAATTTCCCTCAGAAGAGGTCTGGGCTCTGTCCCTCTCTTCTGCCCACCTCTTCCCTGACTGCTCTCAGACAGCTCTGCATGGCTCGTGGCCATGTCCTTGTCAGCCACGCTGGTATAAGCTGCTGCACAGCATGGAGGGGGACATTGCTCCACCACAGAAGACAGAGCAGGAGAGCTCAGTGTTGGCCCAGCCCTCAGGGGAAGCTCTTTGCCACATTACGAACCTCCTGCATCTTCCAAGGGAAGGAAAAGCCTCCCCAGGCTCTGGGAACTATCCCAACTCAGTTGCCCTCCTTTAATTACAGACAGACCTTAAGCCCTGGTAGAGCCCTGCAAGGCTTCAGTGGGACCAAGTGTCTGTATCATGCCTGGCTCTGGACAGATGTATAAGGGTGTTGTTCTGATCTTCCACTCCACTCTGTGGTGAGTCTCAGTGAAGAGTTTGCTGACCTGTGCCCACCGGGGATCGGGAGCAATCCCCACCTCAGCCTCTCCAAACCCATTTGTTGGTAGCAGCCTATGATACAGCCATGGTCTTCCTATATCAGTGTGGGCTAACCCCTTCTCTCTGGTTGGACCGTGAGATCCCAAACTCAGCCAGTCCCCTAGGATTCCTCCTTCCCTCACTTCAGCCTCGGTAGCCATCTTCGCAGTGATATATCCAAGTTGGCATCTGCTTGTGGGTGCAGGGGATGGTTGTGTGGCAGGAGCAGGAGGTAAAGGAGGCTTCAAACTGCAGGTGGTGGCATCCTATCAGCCATACAGCTGCTTGTCCACCTTTCCTGGCTCCTTGGACCTGCGGGGGATGATCTTCTCCCAGCCTAATGCTGATCTGGTGAGACAGTTGTGCCTGAGCCAGCTGGAGGGATGCTGGAGAGCAGATACATCAGGGTCAAGCCTGAGTCTCTACGTGGTTTTATTTCTCTAACAGCATAAGGCAAGTTGGTCTTTCCCAGTGTCCTGGCCTGTGGACTGACAAGATTTTCACCAGAACAAGCTGGCAAGATTCATCTGACCTCCCTCGCTTAGCACAGGTGAGACCCACCACTTTGCTCCAGGTCTGGGTGAAGCAAAGCTGGGACAGAGCTTGCGGGCTTGCCTGCCCAGCAGCGCCTGGAGAGCCGAGGAGGACAGCTGAGGGACCAGTCCGTGCAGAAGCCACACAGAGGAGTGAGGTTTATCTCCTTGCAAAACGTGTCACACTCAACAGAGTGAATTTCATTCCTGGAGAGATTTTTTTTCCCCCACTGAGACCAGGTTTGCTGAGCTTAGCTCTGAAATGAGGGACCATAATAAATCCATTAGCTTCAGAGGAGTTATCCTGAGCACACAGTTCGACCCGTGATCCTTCATTTTACAAAGGGCTAAACACGGAGAGGATGTAGCGGTGGAAGTAAGTGAGAAACCCTCTGCCATTTTACACCGAGGAAGACTTGGCTGTGATGTGAAAATCAGTACTAGGGGTGAAAGCAGGGTTATGCGGGACTCATTTCACTGTCTGAAATGCGTGGTCCTGGCAATCAAGCTTCTCACGTTATAGCTGCCCTTCTGCACTGCAGGATGGGGTATGCAGTGTCTTACACTGAAGGATGTCCGGAGACACAGGGTAGATGTGTTGGGGATGTGCCCTGATGTGGGGAGTCCTGCAGTTGAGTGCCCTGTGATATACCCAGCAACACAAAGTGTCCCCGGATACAGAGCTCCCCACAGTGTGGGATGTCCTGAGGATGTGGGTGTCGATACAGGAGACCCAGTACCCTGAGAAGAGGCTTGATTTTTACTCGGTACCAGCCTGCCTGGCTGCAAGGAAAAGTCTGCAGCTGGGAAGAAAGCAACAAAAAGGGTCCCAGTGCTGGGGCTCTGATAATGAAGAAACAACCCTGCAATTTGTAACTGAGCTCACAGTTTTGGAAGCCCATCTCATGGCTTTTGAAGTGCAACCCGGCACAACACCCCCCCATTGACCAGCTCACTGCCGAGAAAAGCCCACAGCCCTTTGTGTCACCTCCATCGCAGGAGGTTTCCCAGACCCCTGAGCAAAGCCCCCACCGGACACTCGTGCAGACGAAAGTGCTGAGCAAGATCAAAAGCAAAAACCATACCCCAGGCTCCCCCCGGCCTCCTCCAGCTGCCCGGATAATCCCCCAGACTGAAAGGGAACCTGAACCCTGAGTGGTTTTGTGCAATGGGAAACAGAGCTGAGCCCCTGAACCCTCTTTGTGCCAGGATAATGGTCACGGTGCCTTACATCCCCACACCGTCCCGCTCCCCGCTGGCACTGGCCGGGAAGATGAGCTCCAGAGCTGTCACCGCTCAGAGCTTCAATCCAGCATAAACCAAACTTTTTGTTTAAGGTAGTAGTTTGAAAAAAAAAAAAAAAAGCAGCACATGTCTTTGATCTTGAATAAAGCTTTTATCACAGAGCCTTCAGTCCCGGTGAGCAAAGGGGATTATCTTTCTCTCGCACAAAAGTTCACCTCCCAGTGCAGGTCACGGGAGGAAGATTTCACTGGAGTGGGAGGCGTTTTCTCCGGGGCATTCACCCCAAGTCCGGCAGGCAGCCGCTCCCAGGGAAAGCTTTTTATGAGCTAACCTACTGCCTCCAATCCTTTCAGATGCAAAGGGAAGGAAAAAAAAACCCACCTCCAAAAGAAAGAAGTGGGTGCAAACTCCCTGACAATCCCTGCCAGGCTCATTTAGCAGGAGAGACTTCAGCATCCTGCCGGCTACCGTAACTCCCAGCCAGGACTTGGAGAAGTCACCCGGGGCTGTGTCCTGACCCCAACCCCAGCCTGCACGCAGCCAGAGCATGGGCTGAATTTCGTCTTGCGCAGGGTACGGTCTGGATCTGGCCGCTGGCTGTCCCCACGGAGCTGCTTCCCATGCAGGGCAGGCTGGAGCCACGAGGGTCATCTCCTTCCCCATCGGTAGGTTAATGCAAAAGGTGCTTGCTGCCCACCCCACGGGTAATTGTTCTCATTACCGACACACAGGGCAGCCTCCCTGCCTTCACCTCCCCTGCCTGTACATCAGACAGGCAGTGCCGTGTAACGGGATTTATTGCCAGTGCCTGGAAGCTGCTGCCTGCTCGCAGGGTCCAGCGAGAGGGGGGTGCGGGAGGCAGCACCACCGGCGTACCGCAGCCCGCCCCAGGAGAGCACGCACACACGGCAGGGCTGCCCGAGGCGCAGCACCCACCTCCGCTCTCCCGCAACAGCCGGGAGCCGCAGGGAGCTGAGCACTGCTGGCCGTGGTGGCCGCAGAGGGGAAGGAAGGGTACGAGGCGGGGAGTGCCAAGTTCCCCGCTCCCAGGACATGAATCGAAGTGACAAATACGCCTTGACATCAATTATGTTGCTTTCTTGTTCAGCCAAGAAGTAATTAACTTAAGTGAAGCAATTAGGTAAACTTATCAAGTGAGGTTTGCAGTACCTTAAGCAAACAGCTAATTGGGCTGTGAAGGGAGTGAGGATGAAAGGGGCTGGGGATGACACACCCAAAGGGGACCTGAGGGTCCCCAGAGGCTGAGACTGCCACAGCCATCAGTTCAAGGGGCAGATCCTGTGATGGGAACATCTGGAGTGAAACATCTGTCCTCCCCGTTGCACCTCTGAAGCACCCTGCATCCAGAGCAGGTTGCACTCCCCCCTCGTCCCTCCTGCTTCTCTCACCATGCAGGCAAGAGGAAACGACACAGCCCCAGGGGTCTCCGAAGAGCAGCGGTAAGAAATAAAGTGATCAATGGGGAACCCCACCGTGTACAAGACATTCAGACAAACAGGTCTCAAAGCGTTTGCTGATAATAGCAGGTGAGGCAGAGGATGGAGACAGATGCTCAGTAATGCTGGATTCCCTGCAGGGATAGCAAAAACATGACAGTGTCTCACTCCCAGCCTCCTACACCAGAGGAGCAGAGAAAGGGTTGGGACGGTCTGCTGGGACAGGTGGTCACAGGGCAGTGTTCCACGGGGAGGTGGGATGGAGGCGTGGAGGGAGGTGCTGGACTAGCAGCCTCCATGGCCCAGAAATGCTCCTGGAAGCTCCCCTGCTCCCAGGACCCATCACAACATTACAAGAGACTTAAAACTCTGCAAGAGCGGCCTTGAGAAGAATGACAGAGGGTCAGAGCAGCCAAGCCACGTGCCAGTCTCCTGTCATGTGTGGGGATGGATGCTGTCCCCCCCAGGGCCAGTGCCGCCCCCTCAGGCAGTGGGTACCTCCATGCATCCATACATCCAAGAGTTACAGTCACTTTCCAAAGACTCTTTAATTCTCCATGGTGCATCTAGCCCATTTTCCTACCTTTCAAGCCAATGAACTACTAAATTTTCAGACTTAATTTCCAGATTTCAGCAGAATCCATGGCACAAGCTGCTTTTAAAGTTTGCTAAGGTGTGGAATCAAAATGCAATACTATAAATCATTAATACACCCCTGTGTCGCAATGAAACTGGAATATTTTAATCACCGAATAATGAAGTCAATACTCAGAAATCTCAGCTGTCATTAAAAGATCTGCATGGCCCTGTGCGCCCAGCAGGAGAGGAAGTCTTGCAAGCGGACTGGATTTGCCCACCGGAGGTGCAGCCAGGAGTACCGCAGCTGTGGCGGGACGCGGGCTGGTTTTTGCAGCCCTGTTTTGTGATCAGCAGTGAGTCAGCATCCTTTGTCGTACCTGATCTTTAAGCAGCGTGACTGCTAAAAGAATTAAAGTCAAGCTAACCGGCTGCATGGTTCCTGGGTAGGAATAATGGCAACCTGAGCGCATTGCAGCTTGGACAAGCGAGGAGTTTTCAAAGAGAACACTACCAGGCTGCTTGCCTTGGTACCATGAGAGTTTTCTCCAGCCCCGCTGCGGACACAGTGGAGCGAGCCCAGCGCGGGAATGTCCTGCACACGAGACCAGATACCATCCTAGAACTGGAGAGGCCCTGGAGACAGCAGTGTGAGAAAACCAGAAAGGGCAGATCTGGAAGATTGTGAACAGAAGGCAGAAGGGCAAAGTTAAAAGAACTCTGCAAATGCTGGGACGTGCCTGCAGGCAGCAAGAGCTGCCGTGTCCCCAGCACAGATGGAGCATGTGGCTTGGAGCCGCAACAACAGTGCCGGGGGCAGGATGGTCGGCCCTGCGAGGGGAAAGGGGGACAGGCATCAAGCATTACCGAGTAAGACCAGCCTTCTCCAAGAAAGGAAACCCCTGGAAGGAGAGCATCAGGCTGGCAAACAGCATGGGGGCTGGACACAGAGAGGTGCCGATACCTCTGCCTGTCCCCAGTTAGGATGTTCACTGTGATGCACCGCTCACGTGTGTGGTCCCACTGCCTGTAGGACTTACCTTGTGGTGTCTTGCACTGTGACAACAAACCCGAGGTCCCAAAACTGCAATACTGGCAGGATGGGGCTGCCATTCAGCTAGATGTCTGGGTACTTATGGAAACTGCAAGGTCAGATTAACGTCACTGGGACAAGAGAGCAGTGTGGTCTAGGATGGAGGGACCCATCATTTTGACACCTCCAGAGCTGGGTCCAAGTCATATTCACATTAAGGTACAGCTGGTGGGACCTGTGAGAAGTGGAAGAGGTAAGAAACTGCTTCTTCATTTCTTCATAAAGGTAGGAGCAGTTACCACAGTGCTGTCATAGAGCTACTGCAGTGGGCACAGAGCTGCCAAATGGTCACCTGAACCACAAGAAACCTCCTTGGCTCTGGAAAGAGCAGATCGAAGTACCACACTGATCCAGACTTTCTGGATCAGTGGCATAACTGGGAGTCAGACAGTCTTCTCCCAGGAGCCAGCTGAGACAAATTGTCTACCTTGAGTTTTCTTGCTCCATCCTGTCCTGGCACTAGGATTGCACTGAAGCCCATGCCAAATGTCACTTGGGTTTGGTCCATTTTTTTCTCCAGCAGGAAAATGGAAGCAGTGCTCTTGAGTTTAGGGTTTGCTTGATACTGCTCTGTGCTGCAGTAGGGAAGGCAAGCCAAAGCCATGGACTCAATCCTTGGGAGAAAAATTGGAGAGATGTGCAAAAAAATTGCACTCACAGAGTTGCAGAGTAGTTGAGGTTGGACAGGACCTCTGGAGATCATCTAGTTCAACCCCCCTGCTCAAATCCTTGCTGTGCCTTTTTCTCCCAACATCACGAAGCACTTGGAGATGCCACACTGGTGTAGATGGTGCATGCTGCTGGGTTTAACAGCACACAGAAGCACAGCAGGACATTCAGCCAGCATTCTTCTATGGGTGACCATTAACAGTGCCCGTCAGATATGACTTCTGCTTCACCGTGTTTGAGGCCATGATTTCACAGGTAGAGCATCTTGGAGTATATATGTCCAGAGCTGGTCCCCTGGACATGAGGGGCCTGGAGCAAGTCTTGCCAATGGACCCCTAAATTCATTTCAGTCTGGACAACAGTCATAGGCTTTGCAGCAGTGTAACAGAATTGGCCCTCCAACAAGGATGACCAAAACATTTACTTAAAAGCTGAGGGGGATACAGTGCTCGAAGGGATTTCTTTCCCCATCAGGTTGCTTGCAGAAGTGTTTGTGTGGGTGGCAGAGGATTTTCACCTTTGGAGCATGAGACCAGTCACTTCTGAAGAGAGGACCCTGAGCAAGCAGGACCAGCGTGGCAAATCCCGTTTCCTCATCGATTTTCTTGGAGGATACTCTGGAGGAAGCTGGGTGTATGTATTCGTGTGAGCAAGGGATATTAGAGACTCGTGCAGCGAGATTATAACTGACACCGAAGGTCGTTCTCTCCTAAACCCCTCTTTTCAGGCGTTAACAACTTTAAAAAAAAAGAATTCTTTGTGCTAGAGATGTCTCAGGCTTCACCATAGACGAAAGGTTTTTTGGGGAAAACTGAGACAAAATCTCTGTGGATGTGTTCTGCATTATCTGAGCTTAAAAAAAAAAAAAGAAAAAAAAGCAGGGGCGAAAGCGCTCCCTGGTAATACTGTTTGTCATAATCCTCTTCTTCCATCATCCTGCCCAGCAACAGCCACTCCGCTCTGCCACTGCTCCTCCTACAAGACCAGGCGCGGATGCAGCCTTGTGCGAGCATCCCCCGCGCTCCTCTTTCCCCGCTGAAGCAATCTAGTGCGGAGCGGGTGGGTGGACCTGGGCACTCATGCGTGCCCATGAGACACCCTTCTAGACGACCCCTTGGGCAGGCAGCTGGACCCACCCCCCCACCCCCCCGTTGCCTCCAGGGGAGAGTTTCCAGCCTGGTTCCCCCACGCGCAGCACCAGCAGGGCCGGCGGTGATGCCAGGACGAGGCAGGAGGCACTCGGGCTCAGCAGACAATTCCTCTGGCCACGCTTGCGTAGAGTTGGGAGGGGAAACCTGGTCCAGGTCTGCCAGGCCCATGCAGCCCCAGGCACCGAGCACGGAGGAGGCGAGCAAAGAGAGCTCACTGAAGGCGGGGAGGGACACGGCACAACGGGCAGGGCCAGAAGAAAATGGAACCCACCGAAGCAGAGACCTGCCCCAAACAAGCAAGACCAGAAGATGAGGATGGCTCCCCGCAGTGCAGGGAAGGAGACCCACGCGTCCCTCATCGCAGGGACGCCAAGCCAAACAGCTTCTGCAGGTTAAGCTGCTGGGCTCCAGACTCCGAAGGCTTGTTTGGGGTCTCCAGAGCACCAGCAGCGTGTTTTTGCCCCGAAACACCACCCAGCAGGCCCATGGCATCGTGTGGTGGGCTCAGAGAGCACGGAGTGGCTCTGGGGGATCGGGGAGTGCTGGAGATGCCAACGTCCGAGTCCTAAGAGCCCAGCCACGCTTAAACCAACACCAATTAGTCCTCCCTCAAATTAGAGGTCTGAGTAATGCACCCTTCCAGCCCAGGGGAAGCGACTGATCCCAATAGACCTCTCCCTACGAGGACCTGGCACGAGCAGAGCCCCAGGAAAGGGCTCGCGACACAGAAACGGGAAATGGCGCTCAGCCGCTCCGGCAAGGCGAGCTGCCTGCTCCTGGGAGGGGAAACGGGGGCTTCTTCAGCGTGAAAGTAAGTCACTGTGAACCCCCGAAGCAAGTCCTACCTGTCCTCATCCTCCACTAGAGCTGTGAGCAGACTCAACCCCAACTGTGCAAAGCTCCTGGGATCCCACATCCAATCACCTACTACAGGGTCCCATCGGCTGCATCAGCTCCTGGCCAGATGTATCACCAATAATCTGAACTAGCCCACCGAGTGAACAGCAATGACTCACCTCTAAAAACGAAAAGCCCTCTTGAACCACTGAGAAATGGATGAGTAAAAATGGTTTATTTATTTAGACTTTCAATAAAACTTTGACAATATCCTGCACTGGGGGATTTAAAAATCTTGCAACCTACCCTCGTTACACACAAGGACACCAGAACTTTTGTGTGTTTAATAGATCTACTGAGATGTGGCAGATAGCAGAGGATTATCTGGGTTAGTCGATGAGAGAGGCTGTAGGGAGCTGCAGAGGGAATTCATTGCTAACAGAGACCAGTTTCGCTGCAAGGGAAACATAGTGTTGATGAATGGAAGTTCACGTATGCCATAGGGATCATCTGACCTACTCCTGCACATCGCCAAATTCACTATCATCTATAACCATGCTGGGAAAAGCCCTGTGTGTCACTGGACAGCTCAATAACAGCTATTAAATGCTCAGAGAAGGCAGAAACAGCTTAAGGTTTGAAGTGCAATGGGCTAAACAAATGTAGTATTATTACGGCGTTAAGTATCAACTGACAGAGTGGCCCTGCTCTAAATACTGTCTCAGTTGTAGCCTCTGGGCTGGAAGAAGTGAAACCAACACAAGGTATACAGGGAACCACCCCCATGTCTGTAATTGCCAAGGGTCCTTCCAGCCATCCCACCCATCTTCCACCCAGCACAGAGCCTTCCCTTGTGACTCCTGCAGAAGGCCAGAATGGGAGTTATTTACAAGCAACTGGAGACTTTCAAGATGTGCATCCACACGTAGTCTCAACTCTCTGCAAAGTCCTGCATGGGGCTCAGCTCATGGCAACTGTACGTCAAGATGCACCATCTCCCTGGGATGAGCTTTGGGGAAGATCCTCTGGGTGATGACAAAGCCCAGGTGAAGGTGGATGGAGGGCTGGGGTGAACCTGCAGGGAAACCTTGTCTGGGTGAAGCACGGCAGAGTGGAGGGATGAGGGTGGATGGCAAGGACTGGAGCTCAACTCTTCCCTACCAAAGTGCTAGCTAAGAAAGCCAATGCCATGGAGCAGGTGGCATACGGCCTTGGCCTCCTTGTGCAAAGAAAGTCAGGTTCACACATCAGGGAAAGCCGTCATCATGCCTGTTAGCAGGTTCTGCACAGCTGCAGGGGCATGGATCTCCACAGGCAGTTTGAAACCTGAGGCAGGGCTCTGCTCACCTTATTACAGCCAAGAAGAGGAGAGCAAACTCCATCTCTGGCAGGAAGACCTGTGGGCTGAGATGATTTCGCATGGCACCGAGCTAGATCTACTAGAATGATAGAATCGTTTAGGTTGGAAAAGACCTTTCAGATCACCAAGTCCAACCATAAACATAGCACTGCCAAACCCACCACTAAACCATGTCCCTAAGCACCACATCTACACGTCTTTTAAATACCTCCGGGGATGGTGACTCAACCACTTCCCTGGGCAGCCTGTTCCACCACTTGACAACCCTTCTGGTGAATAATTTTTTCCTAATATCCAGTCTAAACCTTCCTTGACACAACTTGAGGTCATTTCCTCTTGTCCAATTGCTTGTCACTCGGGAGAAGAGACTGACACTCACCTTGCTACAACTCCCTTTCAGGTAGCTGTAGGGAGCGAATAAGGTCTCCCCTCAGGCTCCTCTTCTCCAGACTCAACAACCCCAGTTCTCTCAGCTGCACCTCATCAGACTTGTGCTCCAGACCCCTCACCAGCTTCGTTGCCCTTCTCTGGACACACTCCAGCACCTCAATGTCCTTCTTGTAGTGAGGGGCCCAACACTGAACACAGGATTTGAGCTGTGGCCTCACCAGTGCCGAGTACAGGGGTACGATCCCTGCCCGGCTCCTGCTGGCCACACTATTTCTGATACAGGCCAGGATGCTGTTGGCCTTCTTGGCCACCTGGGCACACTGCCGGCTCATGTTCAGCCAGCTGTCAACCAGCACCCCCAGGTCCCTTTCCGCCGGGCAGCTCTCCAGCCACTCCTGCCCAAGCCTGTAGCGTTGCATGGGGTTGTTGTGACCCAAGTGCAGGACCTGGCACTTGGCCTTGTTAAACTTCATACAATTGCCCATCGATCCAGCCTGTCTGGATCCCTCTGCAGAACCTTCCTACCCTCAAGCCAATCAACACTCCTGCCCAGCTTGGTGTCATGTGCAAACTTACAGAGGGTGCACTCGATCCCCTTTTCCAGATCATTGATAAAGATATTAAACAGAACTAACCCCAGTACTGAGTCCTGGGGAACACTGCTTGTGACTGGCCACCAACTGGATTTAACTCCATTCATCACAACTCTTCGGGCCTGGTCGTCCAGCCAAGAATACCATCCAAGCCATGAGCAGCCAGTTTCTCCAGAAAAATGCTGTGGGAAATGGTGTCAAAGGCTTTACTAAAGTCCAGGTAGACAACATGCACAGCCTTTTCCTCATCCACTAGGCGGGTCACCTGGTCATAGAAGGAGATCAGGTTGGTTGAGCAGGACCTGCCTTTCATAAACCATTGCTGACTGGGCTTGATCATCTGGTTGTCCTGTACATGCCATATGATGGCACTGAAAATGTTCTGCTCCATAACCTTCCCCAGCACTGAGGTCAGACTGACAGTTCTGTGGTTCCCCGGATCCTCCTTCTGGCCCTTCTTGTATATGGGTGTCACATTTGCTAACTTCCAGTCATCTGGGACCTCCCCAGCTTGCCAGAACTGCTGATGGAGAGAGGCTTGACAAACTCCTCTGCCAGCTCTCTCAGCACCTTTGGGTGGATCCCATCTGGCCCCAGAGACTTGTGAGTGTCTAAGTGGTGTAGCAGGTCACTAAACAGTTCCCTTTGGATTATGAGGGCTTCATTCTGCTCCCCGTCTCTGTCTTCCAGTTCAGAGGGCTGGGTAGCTGGATGACAACTGGTCTTACTATTAAAGACTGAGGCAAAGAAGGCATTAAGTACCTCAGCCTTTTCCTCATCCTTTGTCATTATATTTCCTCCCACATCCAATAAAGGATGGAGATTCTCCTTAGCCCTCCTTTTGTTGCTAATGTATTTATAGAAACATTTTTAATTGTTTTTTATGGCAATAGCCAGATTAAGTTCTACTCAGGCTTTGGCCAAATTTTCTTCCTGCATAACCTCACAACATCTTTGTAGTCCTCCTGAGTTGCCTGCCGTTTCTTCCAGAGATCATAAACTCTCCTTTTTCTCCTGAGTTCCAGACAAAGCTCTCTGTTCAGCCAGGCCGGTCGTCTTCCCCGACAGCTCTTCTTTCGGCACATGGGGACCATCTGCTCCTGTGCCTTTAAGATTTCCTTCTTGAAGAATGTCCAGCCTTCCTGGACCCCTTTGCCCTTCAGGACTGTCTCCCAAGTGAGTCTGTCAACCAGGCTCTTAAACAGGCCAAAGTCTGCTCTCCGGAAGTCCAAAGTAGCAGTTCTGCTGATGCCCCTCCTTACTTCTCTTTCTCCTTACTTCTAAGAATCGAAAACTCTTATCATTTTGTGATCATAGCAATCACAAGCAAGCCCAAGATGGCCTCCAACAACCATTGCATCACCCACAAGTCATTCTCTGTTCACAAACAATAAGTCCAGCAGGGCGCCTTCCCTAGTTGGCTCACTCACCAGCTGTGTCAGGAAGCTATCTTCAACACGCTCCACAAACTTCCTGGGCTGCTGCTTCTCTGCTGTATTGTATTTCCAGTAGACATCTGGTAAGTTGAAGTTCCCCCCAAGAACAAGGGCTAGTGCTTGTGAGACTTCTCCCAGCTGCTTATAGAATATTTCATCTGCCTCTTCATCCTGGTTGAGTGGTCTATAGCAGATTCCCACCAGGATATCTGCCTTGCTGGCCTTCCCCCCAATTCTTACCCATAAACTACTCAACCACCATCACCATCATTAAGCTCTAGACAAATCAAAACACTCTGTAACATACAGGGCTACCCCACCACCTCTCCTTCCTTGCCTACCCCTTCCGAAGAGTTTACAGACATCCATTGCAGCACTCCATGATGGCAATTCTATCATAGTTTTCCTCCTGCACAATGACTTCCAGCTCCCCCTGTTTGTTGTCCATGTTGCATGCATTGGTGTAGATGCACTTCAGATGGGCTATCGATTCCGCCACCTTTTTGGGGGAGAAGCCCTAATTCCTATGTGACCATTCTCAGGTGCTTTTGTGGTTTCTAACACACCAATAACCCCTGAGTCTTTGCTGCTGCATAGATCTCCATCCCCTACCTCCATTGAGACAGCAGACCAGAGGACCTTGCTAGCGCACCATCCCTCAAACATTGGTATGCCACTCCCAGGCTTCTGTCTAGTAAGCCTGGCTTTATCCCTTTCTCCCTTCAAATCTAGTTTAAAGTCTTTCAATGAGCCCTGCTAACTCCTGCGCAAAGCCCCTTTTCTTCCTTTGAGACAGGTGTACCCTGTCTGTTGCCAGCAGGCCTGGTGTCATGTAGAGCAACCCATGAAAAAAACCCCCAAATTCTGCTGGTGACACCAGGCTCAGAGCCAGGTATTGATGTGCTCACTCTTCCTGTTTCATTCCCTGCAACTGGGAGGATAGAGGAGAACACTGCTTGTCCTCCTGTTCCCTTGACCAAAGCCCTGAAGTGTCTCTTGATTGCCCTCAGACTTCTTGTTGCAACTTCATCTCTGCCTACCTGAAAAATCAATGATGGATATTAATCTCAGGGCTATATTCCTCCTATATGTAGGAAGTTTTCTCTTCACACCTTTAACCCAGGCCCCAGCAAGGCAGCAGACTTCCCTAAAAAGAGGGTCCAGTTTGCATATTGGGCCTTCTGTTCCCTTCAGAAGAGACTCTCTGATGACAATGACCCATCTTTTTCAATTTATGGAAGCAGTTCTGAGTTAGGCAGGGCGTAGGCCAACTTAACCTTGGCATCACCTCCAAGCTAGATGAACCATTGTTCTCGTTACTGTTTGGTTCCACTTGCAGAGCCTCATACCTATTATGCAATATGTCTGGACAGACCCATGTGTTGACAGCTACTTTGTGCTCTGCGTACAACAGACCCATCCTGGCCAGCCCTCCCCGTCTGCAAGAGGCTCTGGTGCAGTGGGAGAAGGTCTGGGAGGCACAGAGAACAAAGCAATCAGACAGCCTGCCCAGACCAGGCTTCCTATATACTGCAGGGCTCTAAAGTATCCCTGATCCAGAGGACGAAGGAAATACCAGCCAGCAAACTTGACCCTGAGCTCCCTGAGAACAAGACGGGGATCGACTGACCCTGTTAGAATTGACAAGGTCACCGTCTGGACTGCCTTCAGTGCTGGGCATCTCAAGGGTGTCCAAGAGGGGAAGGGAAATAAGACAAATCCAAGCATTTGCGCTCTGTACAGATGGACTTTTACTAGCGTTGATGCCCTTCAGCACTTTGCCTTTGCTAGAGTACAGAGATGGGAGCGAACGCAGTCCCCTGGCATAGGGGAGCGAAGGCTGCCGGCAGGTCTTTAGCCACGTGAGCAATTTGAGCTCCTGCACTCCCATGCAATAAGGCAGATTTTCCAGCCCTTGACTTGCGTTGGTAGTTGTTGCCTGCCCAGCCTCCAGTTTGTCATTTACCTGCGGTACACTGCTGGGGGTGGGCAGCTGTACGGGAACGACGTCCAGTCGCAGCAATGCTCAGAGCAGAGGGCAGCAATAAAGGCCTCCCAACTTCTGCCAAAAGCAGCTACTAAAGCCCCCAAACATCGCTCACGGCTCCGCACGCCTCCAGTCACGGCCAGCAGACCTCAGGATGCTTTCAGACATCCTGACCGCAGCCCCCTCCTCTCTCTGCATGGCCAGCATTGCCTCTTCCCAGACACGCAGCCTGACATTTAGCGATGCTAAGATGCACGCAGCTCGACTGCACCCGCGTGCCAGCCGATTTGGATCCCCGCTGCTCCTCCAGCCTCTGTCTCGCCCGCACACTTTGCTAGCAAGGACCTGCTGTTTCCTTGCAGGTCACAGAAAATGGGTGCCACGATCCAACTCATGGGTGCTTCCTGGCCCCACTCCCATTTGTAGATGAGACCTATATACAGTGGCCACTACACAGCATCCACGTCTCGTATTAAGTGGATTAAGAGCTAGGTCACTTTATCAGGTTGGTTTAAACATGATTAGAAACCTGGGCAGATTTCCTGCTTTGAGCGATCGTAAATGGTGCAGGGAAGGCAAAGTGAGAGCTTCTGCTTGCACTGTCATCGTGTGTGAAAGGCTGGCTGGAGACCCGATAAAAGGAATTACTCTTTTAACACAGGACATTTGGAACTGTGGTGACTTACTGCAACGAGGCACCGTACAGCTGACCGTGCTGGGGGATTAGATGCATTAACCGATGCTGGAGAGGCAGGCGAGCCCCCGCCATTAGCCCGCGC